>NC_090761.1:5631738-5639238 GCF_036898095.1 Palaemon carinicauda
TATTAGGCCGAGAAAAAAGACAGCTAGAGAACAGGCAGGCTTTAGAAGAGGGTGTTCAACAACTGACCATATACATGTAATTAACCAACTAATGGAAAAATTAACAGAATATAACAAACCACTATGTATAGTATTCATAAAGTATAAAAAAGCTTTTCATTCTGTCAAAACATATGCGGTGACGAAAGCCCTTCAATTACAAGAAATAGAACAATCTTATGTTAGAACACTTGAAAGATATCTACACAGGAATTACAGCAATTCGAAAATACATATAGTTAAAAAATTCTGATTGAGAATGGAGTTAGACAGGGAGGTCACATCTACCCTAAATCATTCACAGCATGCATAGATGAAATTTTCAAGAATTTAGATTGGGAAAATGTAGGAATTAATATTAATGGGGAATACCTCAACAACTTGAGATTTGCAAATGACATATTTGTGTTTAGTGAATCATGGGACGAATTGCAAAATATGATAGATTTGAATAGAGAAAGCAGAAATGTAGGACAGAAAATGAATATGAGTAAAACTAATATAATGTTCTATGAAAATGAAGAAAAACAACAAATAAGAATTATGGACGAGCCTCTAAGAGATTGTTAATGACTATACGTTCTTAGGAGACAAAAAGTGTTTCTCCAGGACACGAGACCGAAATTAAAAGAAAGATAAGTATGGGCTGAAGAGCATTTGGTAAAAAAATGAGATTATGAAATGTAAAATGCCGCTTTCTCTAAAATGAAAAGTATTCAATGAGATGGTCCTACCAGTATTAACTCAAGATCAGAAACTTGGAGCCTTAATAAAGCCAAGAACATCATCTACTTACAACTAAAGAGCTAAGGAATAATAATGATGGGAATAATATCAAGAGACAGAAAAAGAGCTATATGGATTCGAGAGCAAACTCAAGTAGAGGATATTCTAACATGGTGTAAGAAAAAGAAATGGACATGTCAAGGATATAGAATAAAAATAACAGACAATAGATGGACATTAAAAATAAAAGAATGGACCTCTAGAGAATGTAAAGGAAGCAGGGAAACGAAGATAAGACGATGGATTGACGAACTAAAAGTTTGCGGCGTGGATTGGCACAGAAAGACCATAAACAGACGTAGGTGGAAGGATACGTCTGCGGGCTTTGTTCGGCTTTGGACAAGTAACGGATGAGGATGATGATGATGATAGTGAAAATGATGATGATAATGACATATAAGTATATGTATGTATATATACATACATATATATACATACATACATACATACACACACACACACACACACACATATATATATATATATATATATATATATATATAAATATATATATATATATATCTACTGTATTTATACACATACATATATTTCTGTATTGTATATGTGTGTACATATATACTAATATATTCATAAAAATATATGTACATCTATGTATAAAAGTATATATATATATATATATATATATATATATATATAATATATATATATATACATCATTTATAAGTATATATATATTTATAAAAATAGATATATATATGTATATATATACACATTCATTTATTTATATATATAATATATATGTTATATACTCTCATGTACAGATATACATATCTATATATAATTACAAATTCATAAATTTCTGTTTAAAACTTTAAAGGCAGCTCATGAATGGTGGGGGCAAGTTCCAGTGACATTGCCCATCGAGCAGGAGAATACCCTTAAGACTGACCATAAACTCATATGATCAACGGCCAAGCCCCCTCTCCACACAAGCTAGAACCAAGGAGGGCCAGGCAATGGTGGATGATGACTCAGCAGAAAGACCTATAGGTTCCCCCAAACCCCATCCTTAGCTCACAAAGATGGTGAGGTTGCAGCGACCAAGAAACTAACGAGTTTGAACATGACTCGAACCCCAGTCTGGCGTGCAGTCAGGGATGTTACCACATCGGAGAGAGAGAGAGAGAGAGAGAGAGAGAGAGAGAGAGAGAGAGAGAGAGAGAGAGAGAGAGAGAGGGTGGGAAACATATGATACCTTAAAAACAAAGATCTGTTCCATCACAAGCATGAGTTCTCTCTCTCTCTCTCTCTCTCTCTCTCTCTCTCTCTCTCTCTCTCTCTCTCTCTCTGTACCATGATGACTTCCGGAAATATGAAGCGCACAAGAAGGAGCACTAGAGAGAGAGAGAGAGAGAGAGAGAGAGAGAGAGAGAGAGAGAGAGAGAGAGAGAGGATCCTTAAAATGCAACCGGATGTGGAGGGTGGAGCTTTAGAAGTAATGAAAGATTACGTCGATGGTAATTTAGATCGATTTCATAGTCAGGTGCCATAGAAAAGTTCACTCCAGGAGACACTCATTAGAATAAGGGGTAAAAGGGTTCTTGCAGAATTATATAGTACATCACGTCCATGCAATATACCATTATACAAACGATAGCCCTTGTATCTATCTATCTATCTATCTATCTATCTATCTATATATATATATATATATATATATATATATATATATATATATATATATATACACACACACACACATTATATATATATCATTAATAGCTAAGCTAATACCTGTATGGAAAAGCAGGATGCTATAAGCCCAAGAGCTCCAACAGGGAGCATAGCCCAGTGAGGAAAGGAAATAAACAAACAAAATAGTGCGCTCAAGTATACCTTCAAGCAATAGAACTCTAACTCAAGACAGTAGAAGACCATGGTACAGAGGCTATAGCAATACCAAATACTAGAGGAAAACGATTTAATTTTGGACTGTCCTTCTTCCAGAAGAGCTGTTTACCATATCTAAAAGTCTCTATTCTATCCTTACCAAGAGGAAGTAGCCAGTAAACGATTAAAGTCAATATATGCAGTAATTAACCCCTTGAGTGAAGAATTTTTTGGTTACCTTAGTGTTATCAGGTGCATGAGAACACTAAGGTTAGACACTGTAACGTCTAAACCTCCCCGTCTTTTCATGTTTTAGTCTTGGAATTTTCCTTACTCGGTGATTTACTTGCCTTATCCAGTGATTTTTTTTTTTTGTCTATTTTTTCTAGTATTTCAGTTTATTTCTGTGTAGAGTTATTTTTATTTCCATATCTATTATCTTTTGTGAATTCTTTTATTGTTTTTCAAGTTGTTTCTGTGTATTTGTTCTGATTTTGATATTGTTCTTTCCCTATATCATTCATTTAATTCTTCACTTTTGACGTATTTGGTTTAATTTCGTATTTTTAGTATATTTCATTCACTTCGTTATTTATTTATTTCGATGTATTAGCTGTAATTATTGCCTGTTTAACTCAATTTAATCTATTTAACGTAATTATGTCTATTGATTTATGTTTCATGTTCAACTTTTAGCTCCGATGATGGAAAACGTTGTTCCCGAAAGCTTAGCAAATAAATTGTCCAAATACTGAAGTATCTACTTTCCTTGGGCTTTCTAATATATATATATATATATATATATATATATATATATATATATATATATATATATATATATATATATATATCAATATATATATATATATATATATATATATATAAATAAATACATATATATATATATATATACATATATACAGTATATGCAACTAAAAACTAATTCCCTCGATGCAGGTGGTTTCCCGTGATTTTAATCAGCAACTATTTTGGGAGAAGATTGCTCATCAATGGCACTTTTTCTACTCTGGGTAAACGATGGTCGAAGAATAATTGGACTGAACTCTGGTACCCCAATGTACACTAATTAACTAAAAGAGATCGATCATAGTTTTAATTTTCTTTAAAACAATATGAAATTAAATCAATAACAGACTAAATAGCAGAGAGAGAGAGAGAGAGAGAGAGAGAGAGAGAGAGAGAGAGAGAGAGAGAGAGAGAGAGAGAGAGAGATCGTCCTTGAAATGTTGATATGTGAGATTGAAGTGAATGTGAAATGTGGACATTGCATGTCGACGTACCAATATATTGGTAATATCCGTGGTAAGAGTCGGAATCCTAGACGAAAGGCCACCACATTTGTCTAAGATCATTGAAGAGAAGCACATATTGATACACCGCTTTGATGGCGTCTTTCTTACTAAAGGGGCAAAACGGTACACAATATATAGCCACGCAACACACACACACAAACACACATAAACACGCACAGCTTGTGATTCAGTGGTTATGTAAGTATATTTACTTCGTCAAAAATTGAATCACTTCCACGTTTCAAAATAACAATTAATCTCTACAAGTTTCACTACTCTATAAGTAAAATTGTGGCCAAGATCTTGTTCAAAATCAAACAAACAGACAAACAGGTGCAAAAACATAACCTCCTCCCAACTTCGTTGACGGAGGTGTTAACGGTTCTGATTCACAAGAACTTTGGTGACCAAAGTGGTAATTTTTAATTTTACTTGTTAGCCAACTGGGACGGCTGGAAATTCAACCGATCACCAAGGCTTGTTGAGAATTGGACACTAACCTGAAGCCATACTGCAAAGGGGAAAGGATTAATGATATATATATACTGTATATATATATATATATATATATATATAGACACAAATACACACACATATAGATACGGTATATTTATATATATATATATATATATATATATACATATATATATACTGTATATATACACACACAGAAGTGTTTGTCAATAGCGTATTAAAGGAAATACGCTCTGTCAGCATAGACATGAGTTTTCATGAGGGCATTAGCTTAGAGGACTATAAACTTTTAGATATATACTAAATTTAAATAAAACAATTATACTATAACGGAGAGAGAGAGTTTGGTAAAGGATAGCATCGGCGATCTATAAGGTTTTCAATTTATTACATTATATTTAATCCGTTTGTAACAACATTCCACTCCGAGTTTTATTGGTCTAAAAAATTTACTCGCTTCGATCGCTTCTGAATTAGTAAATTTTAAAATTTAGGTCTTCTAATATTCTCTCATGGAAGTCTAATAATAATAATAATAATAATAATAATAATAATAATAATAATAATAATAATAATAATCACGTCTTCTGCATTTGTTCACCGTACAGACAACGAATCCTCATGATGTACGTAATCTTACTCGCATCAGCAGTGATCCTTTTTTAAGGTAAACATCAAATATAAAAGTTCATCGTAATGAAACATGAAGAGGTCAACTTTTACATGTTTCGTGACCTATAAAATGTAATTTTTGTATTTATATTAAAAGCTACCAAGATTGACAATTTATCTGGCTCCAGAGGACTTACTAGAAAGACGAGCTTTGTCCAGAACTATATTTTTTTCTTGTTTTTTTTTTTCGGGCTCTATTTTATTTGTCACTTAATAAAAAGCATTTCGATGTGTTAATAAACACTTAAACATTTGCCTAAAACAAACGGTTAATGCCTGGAAACATTTATTCCAGGATTTTTAATTTTAAAAACGGATATATTGACGGAGTGATAATACTGTCACTTACCCGTAAAAGATAACAAAAATTATGGTCGCCTGTATTTGACTGAAATATGGTTGAGAACAGTATACTTTTACGGAGAATTTCCGATTAAAATTTCTTTTTTTTTCTTTTTTTAACAGTGATGTTTTGCTTTACTTTTAACACTCTTTTTGCTGTAGAAGCTTTTTCCCATTTCTTTTATAAGATCAACTCTGATCTATTTTTTTTCGTGTATTTAACTCTATTCTCAAAAAAAAAATCAACAATATACACCAAAGAAAATATACAGAGCATTCATTTTAAGAAATACTACCAATAAGTAATTATCGAACGTAATTTCAAGAGAAATACTTAGGACTGTGATAGACTATGAATAAATGTAAATAACAAAACAGCTAACTACCAATACTTTCTCCTAAGTTAGGTTGTGGTTGACCGATAACAATGAAACGCAACTGAGGGCCAATAACGAGACTTATGTACCAACCGTGTGTCACACGATCGTACATAATTCATTTTGTATATATTATGCTTGTATCTTCGCTGTTCCCTCGCACTAAAAAGAACCAGAATAAACATGTCTGCGTTTCTCCTATGTAACATTGTCTGTTTCTCGAACATGTAATTTCCTGTTGCCTTGAGGTTTTGTATATAAAGGAGAGTGTTCTATAATAAATTAACTCAGTTGCTCTCATACTGCCTTTGAGTTCACAACTTTCTCTCGGCCCGTCACACTTAGGCCTACTGTGGCGTGACCTATTTGGTGACTTTTTTCAGTGATCTGAACATTTCTCTCTCTCTCTCTCTCTCTCTCTCTCTCTCTTCCACACAGATTTGATTATAGTATATAACAATGCGATGAAATGTTTTCCAAAAGGTTATTCGCTAATTTCCTTATTATATTGTTTAAACAGAAAAAAAAGACAAAAATGATAAGCAAATAAATTAATGAAAGTTAAAGGCATCTACTTCATGTGTTATGCATATCCAACTAGATACCGGCATTAATCATTTCTGGACAAAGAAAACCAAATCAAAAGTCAGTCTCGAAAACTTAAGAGTTAAACGCCGCCGTTGTTCTTGATACCATAGCGAGCATCCTCATTAGCCATTCAGGTTTTCTCTCATCCAAGAAGTTAGAACAGAAGCAATGAATTTCTTCCAGGTTCCACCAAGTATGGAACATAATGGGATGAGGGAGGTGGGTAAGGAGGAATACCGTGGAGGGGGAGGAGGAAATGGAAGGAGGGAGGGGGAGGTCTCGATCCCAGAAGTCTGGTAATGAAATACATAAACGCTTTTGTATAAGTTCAAGGAGTTTTCAGAAGCGGATGTTAGTGAATCTCCTCCAAGTCCTCAGAAAACAGGGAGTTGCCTCCGATAAGACTGGAGGTTGGAAGGCGAGGGGGAGGAGCCAAGAGGAGAAGGGGGCGGGGCATCGATTTGGAAGAGGCGGAACCAGACACTCCTTAAGTTCATAGGTGCCACTCGGTCGGAGACAAGTAACGAGGGTTATTTTAAATAAGTTTTCGGACCTATTTAGCATTTATAAATAGGAATCACATAATACACAAATGCTCGGTTATAAAATAAATTATATGACGAAAGTTGATCGAGGCTTTTTAGATAGTTTTAGACGCATATAATCCGTGGCACTCGGCGAGAGACATGTTGGCAACACTGGACTGATGGTGTTTTCGCGAGGATCTGACACCATCGTCGGCGCCGCAACCACATAACCGTGGGCAGGTGCGGTAAGTGCGGACGTCAACGCCACCTGTTCACCTAATCTTTAGTGACTGACATAAACACACGCATCGCTACCGGACGCACAAACATTAAACAAGCGCCAAGCGAACGTCCCAAAAACTGGAACGACCAAGCACAGCTGTACTACCGCCATCCAGTGTTATAGGTTTCTAGCTTCTCTCTCTCTACATACATTGCATTCATAGTTAGATCCGGAGGCTGCAATGGCAATACTCTAAAAGACATTCATTTCGAGTAAGGCTCAAGTTCGAGAGACAGCTTCTAGCTAAG
>NC_090761.1:5656738-5664238 GCF_036898095.1 Palaemon carinicauda
AGGAAATGAGATTATGAAAATAAAATGCCACTTTCTCAGAAAAGAAAAATATTTAGAACATACACTATTTACAACCCAGGGAGCTACGGAAAGAATAATGATGGGATTAACACTAAGAGACAGAAAAAGAGCAACACGGTTGTAACGATATATATATATATATATATATATATATATATATATATATATATATATATATATATATATATATATATATCTATATATCTATATCTATATCTATATATATATATATATATATATATATCTCGTTACATCCGTGTTACTCTTTTTCTGTCTCGGAATGGTAAGTTCTGTGACTTTCTATTTTCGAATCTGAATGAGAGAAAAAAGATATCTGCGATGAGGTTATGGTCTAACCATATTTCTCGAATAAAGGAACATCAAAAGAACCAATAAAAGGAAAACTACGGAAAAGAATTAACAAATTGCCTTAAAAGGAAATAAAGATTTTTTTGTTTTTACAAATTTAACAATACATATAGTGTGACTTCAAATGATAATTTAGTACTTGTATAATAATATCCCTACTTGTACTTATTAACAAAGGTCTGACTATGCAGCATATTGATGTCCATGTTAAGGTTATCTGAATTTTTGGGCGAATAATTTCTAAAAAAAAATATATATAAGATATTCGGATAATGATATGGCGCACTTAATGGAACAAACTCTGTAGCCTTCAAAGACAAATACAAATGAAAATCTTCCTTGAGGCTTAAAATGAAATCGTTAGCGATGAAGATGTCTGGATTAAGGTGGTCACAGACAGTTAAGTGTTGCAGGCCACGAACGAGTGGAAACTTTACACAATGAAGTTTCACAGACTCCACCAATTAATTGATTTGTAATCATATGTCATCGTGAAAGTTCTTAGAACATACAGATCAGTATTAAAACTATTATGATATTTTACCACTTCATTTCAAACTTTTCAGTATGTGTATGACTACATGAATTAGCACATAGACCCCTGCAAAGGTTTAAAGTGTGATAAAGACGCGACGAAGCTTTTTTTTTCTTAGATATTCAACTCCATAATCATCCTAAGGATCAAGTTTTCATTATATATATATTTACCAATACATCGTATCTACTGACACCAGATTCTGACAAATTCAGTGAATCTGACATTTTCATCACCGTGGTGGCTACTAGGGATTGGTGATACTGAGAGGCTTTAGTCTGACCGCTAATGGCAAACCAACCTAGTATGGGTGGCCTTGACTAGTACAGCTTTGCTGATCATCGTGATATACAAACCCTTTCATCACGTGATACGGTAATCCTACTCGAAGGGACATTCATTTACACACACACATTTTATATATATATATATATATATATATATATATATATACATACATATACATGTCTTTATAGTTTATTTAGGAAATTTTTATTCTAATGTTGTTACTCTTCTTAAAATATTTAATTTTCCCTTGTTTTCTTTCCTCACTAGGCTATTTTCCTTGTTGGGGCCCCTGGGCTTATAGCCTCCTGCTTTTCCAACTAGGGTTGTAGCTTAGCAGTTAATAATAATAATAATAATAATAATAATATATATATATATATATATATATATATACACATATATATACATATATATATATATATATATATATATATATATATATATATATATATATATATATAAGTCGGAGGAGGCTAGAGGTGGCTGTTTCTGATTCAACAGTACTCCCAGATAGGAATGGAAAACCGTAAAAACCGAATATTTTTTTTTTAGTATTGGTTGGATTTAGATTATGCAGTTTGTATCCTACTCTCTGGATTGATTGATTGATTGATTTGGAGTTTTCTGGCATCTTGACATCCAAGGCCATCAACGCTCTGGAGTATTTATTTTCCTTAACTGATGAGGAAAACTATAGTTAATTCGTTTTAATGAGGCAGATTTGCACCGACTCGCAGGGGTGCCCTCTTAGCTCGGAAAAGTTTCCTGATCGCTGATTGGTTGGACAAGATAATTCTAACCAATCAGGTAGCAGGAAATTTTTCCGAGCTAAAAGGGCACCGCTGCGAGTCAGTGCTAATGCCCCTCATTAAAAAAAAAAAAAAAAAACGAGTATAGAGCCAACGAGGATGGTGTTAAGGCGCTATTCCAGCCTAACTTTTGGGAACTTAATAGAAACAAATTAAATGCTAATTTCAATAAAATAACGACACAATGATTATGTTACTTAATACCGGGAATTTGCGGTTACTTTCAAACGCTATTTGTAGCAGATAAAAGTAAGGCCCTTAAAAGGTCTACAAAAGTTTTATATTGCGATTACACACATTAATACTTGCATTCGTTATATAATGAAATATTATAAAGAACTACCGAAAATGCATAAAACCTGAAGACCATTTACCTCCGCAATTTAAAAAAGAAGAAGAAATCCAACACTTACCAGGGGTAACTATCCTCCTCATACTGGCCCTTAGAAAGTAAATTTCATAATTCAAAAGAACTAGAAATTTCGACCGGCAGGTACTGTAAAGTACAAAAACAACAAATTAAAAGTAGTAATCAATCATTTAAATCTTACACAAATTACAATCTAAAAAATGGCCGAATAGTGTGCTCACAAAAATCTGAAGCAATTTATCTTAATTCTGAATTTGACACTTTTGGCTATCTATGAAGTAGTCATATGTGGAACGGTGACATAATTAAAAAAAAAAAAAAAAAAAGAAAAAAAAAACACTTGCAAACCAATATACTCCTCAGATAACTAAATTGTGACATTACCATAAGAGTAAAATTTTTAACTGCAAACACTTGAAATTTGTAACAAATTGAATGCAAGAGCAAAAAGTAACTCGGAAGAGTTACAATTTATCCCATAAATGACGATAACAATTAATAAATGAAAACAAACTGATGATTTTGACCAATGAAAGACATCAGCAAGATAAAAAGACACCACACTGCCATTGTAGGGCCATTTGATATGACCAGGATACATGAAGTCCTTTATATTCCGGAATTAGGAATTTTTACTTAAGGATAATTGACGGTGGAAGCATTTTTATGAACATTAAGTAAATTGTGATCATGACTTACAACGACCATAATTTCCTGTAAAAGATGAACATTACGAGCAAACTGATATCGATTAAATGACTTTGTCACGAGAGCCAGACTAATTCTTTAACAAAGTACTATATATAAAACAATTTATATAGGATCTATTAAACCATTGTAGTATTTATCAGTATGTTCTCTATATAGTCGATACTTCTGATATTCATTATAAATTATCTGTATATAATAGGATTATTACTATTTTGACTATTATTAAATACCATTTTGTATTAAAATTACAGAGTTCAAATGCTAGGTATTATCTTGGTCCATCATTGTTATTTTCATTAAATAAGACTGATCTTAATCCTCTATTCCATTTGATTGAAATAATCTATAAATTTAGATTTAAAATATCACACCCTGTTTGAAATATGTATCATATACTGTACCTTCTCTACTACGAGTCATGAACATAATTACTCTCTCATTGGCTAAATGCTATAATGTCAATCTTCTATTAAAATTATCGACTATTTTTTCTCTAATGTGAAACTTTTGAATCTCATACAGGGTGTGTTATATATGTATTTCCTAAGTAAATCATATAATGTATTGTTTAACATATCAGATTAAGTTTTCATATTCTTCATTCCCCTATACACAAAATCAGATTTTTTATTGTGATGTTACCTCTGCCATTTAATATATGTAACAATTTTTTATGTAAACTCTAATTTCAGCTACATTTAGCTACTAATAAAATTCAGTTTTGTATAATTTAGGTAGAAAAATTTCCCGGAATACAACTCCTTGCACTTAATCCAATTTTTCCAAGCAATTTCTTTCCTTGTCTATTATCAAGGTCTACTGAATAAATTCAAGTCTTATCTTATCCTAAGTGTTATCAGAGTGAAGCTTCATTATTATTCAAATACTACAGTTGTTCGCAAACTTGAGTGTCCACTAAATTCAAGCCAAAGCTTATCTTATTTAAAGGTCAATAACAATAGATGACCTACGTTAAAGAGGTGACCTTTACCCTCAACCGATGGCCATTACAGATCACCACTTTAAGCAATCTGTCCTTTTCCGTCCATTATGTTCCGTAAGAAATGTCGTTTACACTATGTACTGTCAACGATGCTTTAAGTTCTAAGCAATATTTTGGTGTTCCATCTGCATTGTTCAACTGCATAATTGTTAATGGTTCCCTCTATTATTTCTTGATGGTAAAGAAAAAAATGAAAAGAAATTCAGTTAGAGAATGCTAAACTCTCCCCAAAATTGTTCTTCTCTTTCTAAACAAAAAGCATTTATAACTCTCTATATGTCTAATTAGTTATTAGACGAACTACCTAAGTAAAATTAACGCAAAATTCCTCATGGTCAAACTAACAAACAGACAAACCAAACTAAAATACAGCTTACTCAGCAGAAGTCATTATAGATCCAATTAATGTTTGAACTTTTTATCCCTCACCTTACATTTCATCTCAGTTTAAAGGTCTCTCATAATGGCAGAGGTAAGGAACAGGAGCAATGCCTTAGAGATTGATCATACAGAATATACACATGATCAGCGCCCAAGCTCTTCTCCACTAGGAGCTGGGAGAACCAGGCAATGCTTGCTGATGACTCAGCAGGTAGTCCTATAGGCTCCCCCAAAACCCTCATCCTTACGTAGGCGAGGTTGCAGACACAACAACAAACCATGGAACTTGAATGAGTGTCGAACCCCAATCAATTAGTCTACCACAACTCATCTGAGACTTGTTTTCGTTGATAATTTTCAGAGTTTTTATTTATTTTATTCCCCATTTTTTTTTTTCTGAAAGTATTCGGAATCCATGGTTTTTATGAGATACAATAGTTGGTTGGTTACATATTCCTCTTGCCATATGCAAGAAGCAGCCTCTTGCTACTGAACAGCCAGGACATTTTCCAGCATGTACTTTCAAGATTTTAAGATATCTAATACTATTCAGCTAATAAGTATCCATTTATTGATAGAGTTTCAGCACACCTTTAAATTTAATTTATTAGACTTGACGTTTTATTAAATTTAATTCAAATACATAGTGAGGAAATATTTTGCCAAGTTGTAATCCCTATAATAATTAGGAAGTAATAAGTCTATAACTATACTAACATATAAATATTATGAATTTTCATAGTAATACTTTAATAATTTACTAAAATTTTGCGAAATAGATTCCATTTAATCCAACAAGAAAACATCTCGTAATCTCAAATCTATGCGTCACGTAACCATAAGAATTCTCTAGTCACTTCCAGTGTGTTCAGATTCTTCTTAAAAAACCCTAATGACCTTTAATTCTTATAGATAATTTCAATAGTCTTTCAAGTTATATTCAATAACGAGAAAAAAAAGTGTGTTTGTCTCCTTTCCTTATTCTAACTCAATTTCTTGACTCTATCCAAATATCCCACTATTTGTCCCTTGACAGAGAACTTGCAGGACGCTGCAAATACCCTTTATTAATGCCTACAGTGCACTGTTTGAGGAGCACTGATTACACCAACTCCATAGAGGGACTCAAATGTGGGTGAGGTATGATACTCATGTAAACCTAGTGATCTAATAAATAATATCAGTTAAATCTCATTTAGGGTTGTGATAGTCTATTGGAAACTTCCATGTCTGGATATCTGCTGGACTGGGGTTTGAGAATCGCTCAAGCTCAATTGTTTCTTGTAGTATCTGCAACCTTACCTTCCCTGTGAGTTAAGGGTGGGGGGGGGGGAACATATAGGTCAACCTTCTGAGCCATCAGCAGTCATTGCCTGGTCCTCCCCAGCCCTTACTTTAGAAGACAAGGGGGTTTGGGCGCTGACCATATGTATATATGGTGAGTCTCAAGGGCATTGACCTGCTAGGGCATTGTCACTGTCCCTTGTCTCTACCATTAATGAACGACCTTTAAATCTTCCACAAGTGTTTCCTATTTCTGAAAGGACCATGAATGAATAAATTCAATTTTTGACAAGAATAATCCCACTTTAAAGACATAAACTATCATTCTTTTACCATTCAAATCAGAACTCATTATTTTGCCACTTATAATGCTATATATTAAATTAACTTTCTCACCTGATTTATCAGCCATGACATGGAACAACTGTATACAAGACTTATTGTAATGTTGGTCCATTTAAATTTGCAACCACTAATTTGTCTCTGCACAGTAGATCTACATTATATTTCCTTTCTTTATCTATCAAATAAGCTAGTATGTGGATCCATGAAATCAAATAAACTAACTACAAGCTAAAATGGAAGCAAGACTATAACTTAAGATGATGAAGCTGAACCCAAATTATAGTTATCGTAAATTTATGGGCAAAAAGTTTATTGCACACATTTGCCAAATGACAATTCACCATAAGGCTTTCAATAAAAATAGCTGAGAAAATAAGTAGTACATTGGGTAATTCATATTAAGGCTATAATTTTCGGATTATTTATCAATTTACAGTGGAAAACTTCTAATAATATTAATTATAATAAACTTCCTTATACATTTATGCATTATGAGTAACGTGGTACCCTTAACAACAACAACAACAACAACAACAACAACAACAACAACAACAACAACAACAATAATAATAATAATAATAATAATAACAATAATAATAATAATACATCTCTGTCCTTATCCCTGGCAAGTAAAATTGACCTCACAAAATCGAAGGCAGCTTCTCGGAATTTCAATGGACAACAATTCGCAGTAATCATTTAATAGTAAAACTGATAAATGCCTCATACATTCTCCTGGGACAATTACAGTAAAAATTTATTTGTCAGTATCAGCCAGAGGATAATGATATTATGACAAAGGCTCATGTCATAAAGTATTGTATTAGAACAAGGAATTATTGGGGATTTAAATCTAGTACTGTGTTCATAATTTGCATTCGTACTTTATTTGTTGCCATAATCATTTACAACAGTATATATATATATATATATATATATATATATATATATATATATATATATTTATACAGTATATATATATATATATATATACATGAATACACACAATATATATATATATATGTATATATATATATATATATATATATATATATATATATATATATATAGACATATATGTATATGTATTTTTTATATATATGTAATAAATATATATATATATACATATATATTATATCTATATAAATTATTATTATTATTATTAAATGCTAAGCTACAACCCTAGTTGGAAAATCAGGATGCTATAAGCCCAGGGGCCCCAACAGGGAAAATAGCCCAGTGATTAAAGGAAACAAGGAAAAATAATTTTTTTTTAAGAATAATAACAACATTAAGATAAATATTTCCTATATAAACGATAAAAACTTTAACAAAACAAGAGGAAGAGAAACTAGATAGAGCAGTGTGCATGATTGTACCCTCA
>NC_090761.1:5674238-5681738 GCF_036898095.1 Palaemon carinicauda
TTTTAGCATAATACAAAAATACAATTAAGTTTGTTACAGCATACAGTATTTTACCCTATGGTTAAAGAATAAATACCTTTTAAATCAATGCAGAATTCCATACACTCGGATGTTTTTTACATACCAATTCCTATTTGTTGAGTTTATTCGATTTTATAAGGTAACTTTATCGTAAAAGATAATACCCCATGGTTTGTCCTCAATTTGTGAATGATTTAATATAATGTAGAATTCTTTTTGGGCAAAATTTTAAAATATCTCATTACTAAATCGACGTCAAAATTATACGGAATGTACATTGCAAAACATTGAAAACATACACATACTTTTTCTAGCTAATATAAAAAAAAATAAAATGTTCATTTAATAATGTGAATATTAATGAGTTCTACAGCCAATTACAACTTTAATACATTTTCAAATACAAACATATAAAAAATACATTTATTATCTTTGATGGCGTACAATCTTATATTTATGACCACACTGTAACTCATACATCGGCGTAAATACTGTAATGTGGTGCTAATGAGCCAAAGTACTTTCGTGGGGTCAATATGATTCATGGCAGTGGTGAGAATGGCATGGGGAGTGTAACAGCTTTCATGTGACCAACGTGATGGGTATTATTATGGTCATTAAACCAAACAGGGAGAATAATTCCTCGTATTTAACACAATTTAAACGATTTTAATTCCCCGTATTCTCTATATTATCATAATAATAACAATAATAACAATAATAATAATAATAATAATAATAATAATAATAATAATAATAATTATTATTATTATTATTATTATTATTATTATTATTACTGGCTAAACTACAACTCTAGCTGGAAAAGCAGGATATTATAAGTCCAGGGGCTCCAACAACGAAAATAGCCCAGAGAGGAAAGGCTACAAGGAAAAATAAAATATTTCAAGGGCAGTAACATTAAAATAAACATTTCCTATTTAAACTATAAAAAAATAATAAAATATTAGGAAGAGAAATAAGATAGAATAGCGTGCCCGAGTGTACCCTTAAGCAAGAGAACTCTAACCCAAAACAGTGGAAGAGCATGGTACAGAGGCTATGGCACTACCCAAGACTAGAGAACAATGGTTTGATTTTGGTGAGGCTTTCTTTTAGAAGAGCTGGTTACCATAGCTAAAGAGTATCCTCTTACCAAGAGGAAAGTGGCCACTGAACAATTACAGTGCAGTTGTTAACCCCTTTAGCAAAGAATTGTTTGGTAATCTCAATGTTCTCAGGTGTATGAGGACAGAGGAGAATATTTAAAGAATAGGCCAGACTATTCACAGTATCTGAACATGACATTTTAATAGGAAAAGCCTAAGCGGTGACTGTCGAAGATAGATGAATCTAAGAATTAGCAAATACGACATTACCGATTAAAAGAAACGATAGGCAATCTTTATTGGAATGGCGGGACTGACCGAGAGGGGTTATGCGGTTATACGGAAATATTTTATTCATTCCTTTGCGTTTTGAATGTTACAGGTTACATTATTTTCCTCAAATGAAAACCAACTTCTCCTTAGGGTATCCTAGGCCAGGACGGTAAATAGCTGGATATCCGTAAGCAACCGGAAGAAATTATGGAGCAGTTTTGGCATGGCTACCTATATCTCTAGCTTGCTTGTTACCTATTTAAAACTATCATCTTTGAAATGTGCACATTATAATTAACATACATATATATGTATATACATGATAAATTTTGCACATTTAGACGTGTTTTGTTCATATTAAATACGCCATATAGTTTAATACTTTAATGTCTGGATTTTCTTACTGACCTCGGGATCAGAGTCCCAAGGCGAAATCACTTAAAGACAATAGCTTCTGGCCGGCCAGGGAATCAAACCCTGTTCCACGAAGCTGGCATGACGGTGACGATACTATTTAGCTACGAAGACAGAAAAGTCAAGGACAATTTTTTCCGTACTTACATCTGTCGAATTCAGGTTTTTTGTAATTAGAATTGAAATCACAATCGTAGCTGGTTAGTATGTTTGTGCTTGGCATTCGATTAATAAATTTTGCACATTTCGACGTGTTTTTCATATTCAAATAAGCCATATATTTTAATATCTTAATGTCTGGATTCTCTTACCGACCTCATCATCAGAGTCCCGAAGAGAAACTAATAAAAAACAATAGCTTCTGGCCGGCTAGGGAATCGAACCCACCCTGGTCCCCGAAGCTGGCATGACAGTGACGATACCATTTAGCCACGAAGAAAGAAGAGTCAATGACAATTGTTCTGTACTTATATCAGTCGAATTCAGGTTTTTTTTTGTACTTAGAATTGAAATCAACCCATCTTCACCATTGTAGCTAATTGGTATGTTTGTACTTGGTATTTAATGATATATTTGGCACATTTAGACGTGTTTTTCATACTCAAATAAGCCATATATTTTAATACCTTATGGTCTGGATTTTCTTACCGACCTCAGGATCAGAGTCCCAAGGCAAAACCACTCAAAGACAATAGCTTCTAGCTGGCCAGGGAATCGAACCTTGGTCCACGAAAATTGAAATAATGCTACACAAAATGATCACCAGCATTGTACTGGTTACTTCATGTGGCATTCAAATGAATTCTCCATCTTGATCGTATTCTTTCACCTACTGGATAATAGAATTCCAATTGTCTCAACATCAATGTTAATCAGTCGATCTGGTACACTCCTGAACTCCCTATTACATCACAATGCACTTCTAAACTATACAAAATTTAAAACATAAGTTTTATATGATAAACAACCTGAGAACATTCAGATACTTATCATCAACCAAGATGCCATCTGATACAATCTCTACACACACTAAATTTCCTAAAAATCTGCCATATCTCTCTGTAACCCCTTTTACACAACCTACTGTCCCATCGTATTAAAGACAAGTAATCAACAAACTTTCAATTTTTATTTTACTTATGTTGAAACACAAGGATTCACTTCCATAGAGAAGAGGTTAAAGACTGTTCCATTCTAAATTTTGTCTCCAATTTCTTGGATATTTATCAACAGTCGTTTTAAAGGGATGCCCTTAATTTCTCCCGGGAAGACCCGACTTTTATTTTTTTCTTAACTTTTGTTAAATTTATTCTCGTCTGACTTTATGAGGGCTTTCATGTCTGTCACTTCACACACACACACACGCACACACATATATATATATATATATATATATATATATATATATATACAAATAAATATATACATACATACATACATACATACATACATACATATATATATATATATATATATATATATATATATATATATATATATATACATACATATACATACATACATACATGCCTAATATATATATATATATATATATATATGTATATATACAAACAAATACATACATACATACATACATACATACATACATATATATATATATATATATATATATATATATATATATATATATATATATATATATATATATCATTACGACTAGCAAATTACGTTAATTCCCGAGCTCCCAAACTCACCTGCTTTATATTACATAATTTAAAACTCAATAGGAAAATGCATCCGAACTCTGAGAATAATACATTACTCTCAAAGCAAAACTGTGTGATTACTTCACATTTAACGTGAACTTTTCTTAAATCAACCTCTTACTTTGGTTCTTAGTCAGGGGATACGAACAAAGCACTGAGAAAAAATATTGGTGATTGAAATAATACACAATTTACAAAAATAAAAATATATTCTATAAAAGAAAGTTAACCATTCAAAATGAACACAAAATTAAATCAATTGAAATGTTAAATCTAAATTAAACCTCAGACTATGACAAAATGACACTATAAAAATTATACAATCATTGGTTTCACTGGAAATTGATTTATAAAATATTTAATTTTGATAATTAATGAATAA
Organism: Palaemon carinicauda; assembly: GCF_036898095.1. NCBI lineage: Eukaryota > Metazoa > Arthropoda > Malacostraca > Decapoda > Palaemonidae > Palaemon > Palaemon carinicauda. The sequence goes on from NC_090761.1 coordinate 5,678,162, forward strand.
ATGACACTTTAACACTTACAGAAAATATATCAGAAATACACTTACATATACTTAACTGTTACTCTTATGTCCTTTGTCTAACACAAGGTTACCGAATGGTTAAGCAAAATAAATGTACTTCACAGTCTAACCTAATTAAACAGGGACAGTTACAAAAAGTTTATAATATAAATTCCCCTACTTTAACACACTTCACTTGAATTAACACACAATAACAATAATGTCACCAATGTTTGAACAATACTATACACAGTATATGTTGGAGAGAAATCACTATTCACGTCTGAGAGGAGTTAAGTATTAGCCGGAGAGAGGGCTGGCAGACGTTAGCTCTTTCAAAGGGATAGGCTGGATATCTTCTGTCTCCTAGGCATTGCTAGGTCATAATATATGGACTCAATTCACTCTAGAAATTTCTAGTAAATCATTCTCGTAGCTTAGGAGTATGGCTGTAGCGGAATAAGGTTGCCAACTTTGTAATGTGAAGAAGGGGTCCTAATGTTGCTTGTGAGGCAACTCTCTCTCAACTAACTCCGCCCACCTCCTCTCATAACATTAAATAAAAGAATATTTTTAGTCAAGGACCTTCTTGGAACTTCCAACCACGTGGAAACACGATTAAATCCCTAGCGTTTATCATACAGTATACCTTTTAACAAGTTTACATAAGACTTCGTAACAAAATTATGTAAAATGAAAATTTAATTTTTTAAAAATAACATAAATTTACATATTCTGAACTGAATGAAAATACAAATAAGGGAATGACGAAAGTCTTATATGCTTTACATACATTACTTGATCCTACGTGAGTGGAACTCACTACCTAGCTATACATCTCTTGAATACACAAATAAAATAAGTGAATAAAATATTCTACTTTCATGAAGACCAGCTTCTTAAGAATTTATCCATACATACATATATATACATACATATGTATATATATATGTATATATATATATATATATATATGTATATATGTATATATATATATATATATATATGTATATATATATATATATATATATATATATATATATATATATATATATGTATAAGGGCTGTGGGGGAGAACTCTTAGAAATTATTTTTGAATATACATACTTAGGATAGACAGTGAGTTTCCCCAGGACATGAGACCGAAATTAAAAGAATAAGCAGCATGGAAAAGAGAGCTTTTGGCAACAAAATGTGATTAATAGAAGTAAAATGTCACTTTCTCAGTTGAGAAAAAGTATTTACTCAGATGGTCCTACCAGTATTAACTTATGCATCAGAAACTTGGAGCCGTACAAAAGCTGTAGAACATGAAGTAGTTAGAACTCAAAGAGCTATGTAAGGAATAATGATGGTTATAACACTAATAGACAGAAAAAGATGGCTGGTTTCCTACCTTGTAAGAAATATTATTTTCCGCTAGTCAGCAAGATACTCTTTTAGCTCTTGGAGAATTGGTAATGCTACTCCATTAAAAATATGGGTTTGCCAATTTCAAAAATTCACATATTATCTAAAGTTTTTGAACGTCTTTTGGCAAAATGACTGAATAGGTAGCCTGAAGGTAATCATCCGTTCTGTAGTTTGCACTTTGGCTTTTGTAAAGGCCTTCGATCATGTGGTGCACTTCTTACAATCTCAAATGCTGTATAGAAATCCACTGATTGTGGGCCAGGAAGTTTGTATGATTGGCCTTAATTTTTGTCATATTAATCACAAACAACAGTTTGGAATGAGTTGGTATTTTCTTAGCATCGTTATTGAAGTTTTTAAGTAATAAATAGTGTTCTAAACACATTACTTTTCATACTATATACACATAATATACGGTTTGGCCTAGAAAACCAAATCATTGTATATGCAGATGATGCTACTCTCTTTACATCAATTCCATATCCCGAATGTAGATCTAGGGTTTCTGAATCCCTAAATAGAGATCTAGCTAAATAGTGCATGGTTCAAATTATAATGTATGAAGTTGAATCTCAACAAAACTCAGAGTATGATCGTAAGTAGGCCGTGGACAATGGTTTTTAACATCCAGATCTAAGCATTGATAACCTTTCTTTAACTACATACGACTCTCAAAATTTTAGGTATGATTTAGTTTTTATGGAAAATTTACTTTTGAAAGACACACATGGTCTGTTTCTTCTTGAATTGCACAAAATGACTTATTGAGAAAGTCTTTTCGGCGATCAATCTATTCTGAAGAAGTGTTTTAATTCTTTCATCTTGCCTTGTTTCAGGTATTGATCTCCTGTCTGGTCTTCAACTGCTGAATTTCTTGTTAATTTGTTGGACTGCAACTTGTGGTGTATTAAATTTCTTATTACTGATCTAGACATTAATCTAGAGCACTGTCGTTCCGTTAGTTCTTTATGCATGTTGCATAAGATTTATCATAATTCTGGCAATCCTTTGCATTCCGATCTTATCAGACAGTACCACGTTGCAAGTAATACTAGGTATGCAGTTAATTCTAACAGTTATGCCCTCTCCACCATAAGGCTCAATACTACACAGTATTACAGAAGTTTTATTCCAGGTATGACCAGAATGTGGAATGAATGTTTTTATGTTGAACAGGCTGACATAAGTCTATTCCTGACAGATCTATTTTAACGTTGTTACTGATCTTTAAATGCTTCATGTTAATTACTGATTTTTTTCATGCAGTTTATTTATTTTCTTTCCTTCCTTCCTCACTGGGATATATTTCCTTGTTGGAGTCCTCGGCCTTATAGCACACTACTTTTCTAACTAGGGTTGTAGCTTGGCTAATAATAATAATAATAATAATAATAATAATAATAATAATAATAATGATGATGATGATGATGATAATTATATAAACACAAACAGTACGGACATTAATTATTTTACCTCGCCACAAGTATTATTACTTTATCATTATCAGTATTATTAAAAATTAATCATAACAATAGAGCCAAGTAATATTTGCTTACTGTCGCGTGCAGCCAGCCTTGCGTAATCAATTACAACAAAATCCTGCAAATATTCTTATGCAGATTGATTATGCCTTATGACAGAGAGTGGTTGTACTTAAATGTATTTAAACGCTGGCCCCTTCCCGACATGGCCCGGGGAACCAACCACACCAGAAACACTAGGAAATACGACCTGTAAACGACCTGTTGTCATGACCTAGTAATTAGCAGGACGTGATAATGTTTAATAGAGAACCCGTGTTGTTTTAATGAGTAATGAGTGGCAGTAATTACAAGTGGGTAATTGCGGGTATTCACCCTCATCAAAGATCCTAGGGCAAACACGCGTTCGAACGAGTGCACCACGAGTTCGCTGGCCATATTTTAGTACCTTCACGTAACCTTTCTTGGGCCTCGGGCTTAATCCCCTTCTCCCCTTTTTTCATGACCAAAACCTGCCATCCATCTCCCCGAGCCCCTTCAGCCAGGTCATCAAATCCTTACTGGAGGTCGATAAGCATTACGCCACTTGCTAATTACAGGTCAGAAGTGTTGTATCAGGGAATGATTTCTCGGCTATCATTCATTTCGAACGTAGTGCAATAGCAGCTACTTGGCTGATAAGA
>NC_090761.1:5696738-5704238 GCF_036898095.1 Palaemon carinicauda
TCAACATTTTCCACACGAAAAAAGATAACCCCAAAACAACTACAATTCTAAATATTTCATATATTATTATTATTATTATTATTATTATTATTATTATTATTATTATTATTATTATTAAATCTTAAGCTACAACCCTAGTTGGAAAACCAGTGATGCTATAAGCCCAGGGGCCCCAACAGGGAATATAGCCCAGTGAGAAAAGGAAATAAGGAAAAATAAAACATTTTCAGAATAGTAACAATATTAAAATTAATATTTCCTATTTAAACTATAAAAACCTTGACAAAACAAGAGGAAGAGAAACTAGATAGAAAAGTGTGCCCGAGTGTACCCTCAAGCAAGAGAACTCTCAACCAAGGCAGTGGAAGACCATGGTACAGAGGCTATGGCACTACCCAAGAATAGAGAACAATGGTTTGATTTAGGAGTGTCCTAGCTAAAGAGTCTCTTCTACCCTTACCAAGAGGAAAGGAGCCACTGAACAATTAAAGTGCAGTAGTTAACCCCTTGGTTGAAGAAGAATTGTTTGGCAATCTCAGTGTTGTCAGGTGTATGAGGTCAGAGGAGAATCTGTAAAGAATAGGTCAGACTATTCGGTGTCTGTGTAAGCAAAAGGATAGAACAGTAACCAGAGAGAAAGGTCCTATGCAGTACTGTCTGGCCAGTCAAAAGACCCATAACTCTCTAGCGGTAGTATCTCAACGGGTGGCTGGTGCTCAGGCCAACCTACTACCTATATGGCCTACTATAAGACATATCAGGTAAACAAGACTCGAGATAATATCAGAAGGCAACGCCCTTGCACGAATTAAAACAAATACTGTAGTTTGAAATGTCAAGAATCGTTTTGTGCTGATAATGCTGGTATGGTGTAAACATCCATTTCATAATCTATAGATTTTAAATAAAAAAATAAAATCAAAATGTAAAGCAAGTAATAGGCGAATACGGTAGAAATGAAAGAATTACAGAACTTTTTAAAATATTTGAATAAATACTTATGATACTGATATATATGAGAATTGTTAACTTTATATCTAGGATTTTGGAAACAATTTAGCATATTGAGAGGAAATGTGATAAATGGAAATGATATCGGATGCAGTCATCATTAAGTAAGTATATAACATAGCAAAGGGGAAAAAAATGGTTAACAGAAGTTTGGCATAATCTCAACTATAAAATTGTCCATATTTTTGTTGATAGTTGAACGATGAGAGCATTTTCTAGGTAAAAAGAAAAAAAAATTGAAAAAAAAATTAAAAAAAAAATGACTTAGTAAACAGGAAGTGCTTCACATTTTCATATGTATAAATTGTTTACTAGGTCGCACCTTTAGAATAACCGCCAAAAGGGTAGAGGAAAAGAACGGTGATAATAATAATAATGTGTACTGAATGTACCAATGAATAAAATGCTACCTGAATTAATAATTTGAAAGAATTCACGTGAAAGGTAAGGAACAACTGATGAACAAATATTTTTCTTCCTTTCTCTTCAATCTCTTTTTATTTTAATTAACTTTTACAAAATAGATAAATACACATAAATGGGAATCTGCTAACTAACCTCTGGAGAAAAAGACTTCTTGTATGATGGAAGAAAGGGAGGAAGGTTTCCTTTATTTAGCCTAAATTCCCGATGAAAGAACAAAATTAGCCATAGTTTTCGGACTCTATATTGCGATATTTATATATATATACAGTATATATATATATATATATATATATATATGTATGTATATGTATATGTATATATGTATATATATACATATATATATATATATGTATATATGCATATACAGTATATATGTATATATGTATATATATGTATATAATGTATATATATATATATATATATGTATATATGTATAAAATGTATATATATATATATATATATATATATATATATATATATATGTATATATATATATATGTATATATGTATATATATATATATGTATATATGCATATACAGTATATATGTATATATGTATATATATGTATATAATGTATATATATGTATATAATGTATATATATGTATGTATATATATGTATATATGTATATAATGTGTATATATATATATGTATGTATATGTATATGTATATATGTATATATATATGTATATATGCATATACAGTATATATGTATATATGTATATATATATGTATATAATGTATATATATATATATATATATATATATATATATATATGTATATATGTACATAATGTATATATATATATATATATATATATATATATATATATATATATATATATGTATATATATATGTATATATATGTAAATATATGTATATATGTATATATATGTGTATATATAAATATATATATGCATATATATGCATATATATATATATATACTGTACACACACATACATATGTGTATATATGTATATATGTATGCATATATATATATACATATATATATATATATATATATATATATATATATATATAGTTTTTCACAGCAGGCCTAGAAGTTGTTTCTAAAAATGTAGATCTGCAAATTGTAGGAATTAATATTAATGGGGAACTTAGGGATGAGTATCTGGTACATAATACAAACTTCAAAATTTGAATTATGCAAAAAGTTACTGATCTTTAGGGCAAACATTACTCTTTGAAAATCTGCACATGAAGTTCGCAAAACAGCTTTTAATTTCAAATCAGCTTTTTCATGTTACGAAATTTAGTAACTTAGAGCATTTTTATTTACGACCTTCAAATTCAGATGTTGAACAAACCCATTTGCATTATTGACAATCAATTGCTTCCTTAAGCTTGCCGATATTCATTACCATTATGAAATTTGAGTATGTTGAATTTTCTTTCAGTTAAAATCTAAACTTTAAAAACTTAAAAAGAATATTCTGAACACTACAAAAGTTCTCGAAAAAAATGTCTCACGGGAATTTCAATGCCATTCTGAATCTAAACGAAATGTAAAGCTCTGTATATATTAACCTCAAAATTGCAGTCTAAATTTGAATGACTTGCAATACTCCTGAACATTACCGACTTCCTGTAATGGAGTTTCAACGATTTTCTCAACATGTCATGGTTTCATGTAATGGCCAATAATATGTCTTCTATCTGCTCCACATATCCTTCCACGACGACCCTTCCTTCACTTCCCAGAAGGGAAAAAAAATCGTGTTAAAAAAGAAAGGTGACAAATGCAAGACCATGTGTCCAAAGGTTGGGTGGACAAAAATAGAAGCAGCCGCCTAATGGTGTCATGGCTAGCCAAGTGTAACGTGTATCAAAATAAATGAGTACGCTATAAATAAAAAGAAGAAAAAAAACATTTAATACCTATAAAAGGAACTCCCTTTACTAAAATTTACAATAAAAAATTTCATGAATGGCCGAACAATACTACATTGGATCCTTCTCTCTAGTTACGGTTCATTTTCCGTTTGCCTACACATACACCGAATAGTCTGGTCTATTCTTTACATATTCTCCTCTGTCCTCATACACCTGACAACACTGAGATTACAAACAAATTCTTCTTCTCCCAAGGGGTTAACTACTGCAGTGTAATTATTCAGAGGCCAATTCCTTTTGGTAAGGGTAGAAGAGACTCTTGAGCTATGGTAAGCAGCTCTTCTAGAAGGGCACTCCAAAATCAAACCATTGTTTTCTAGTCTTGGGTAGTGTCATAGCCTTTGTACCCAGATCTTCCACTGTTTTGGATTAGAGTTCTCTAGCTTCAGTGTACATTCAGGCGCACTATTCTATCTTATTCCTCTTCCTCTTGTTTTGTTAAAATTTTATAGTGTATAGGAAAAATTTATTTAAAAATTTGTTACTGTTCTTAAAATATATTTTCCCTTGTTTCCTTTCCTCACTGGGCTATTTTCCCTGTTGGAGCCCCTGGGCTTATAGCCTTTTCTTTTCTAATTAGGGTTGTAGCTTAGCTAGTTATAAAAATAATAATAATAATAATAATAATAATAATAATAATAATAATAATAATAATAATAAGTGTTCACGCATTATCACCGAATCAAACTAAGGTACTTAGTTCAATCTCTCATTCAACTTTGCTGGTATAAGTAAGGACTATATTTTTGGTGCTAATGTGACTCTGCATTGTCGCATTAAAAATGGTATACCAAATATTAAAAGAAAAAAGAGCTGAAGTAAGCAATATGATTTGTTGCAGCATCCCAAATAAAAGGGATTTTAACTACAAGTATCAATTTCAAACATTTCAGCTTACTTAGAAGAATATAATGAAATTTACCTAATTCAGATTTAAATACACTCAGAGAGAGAGAGAGAGAGAGAGAGAGAGAGAGAGAGAGAGAGAGAGAGAGAGAGAGTGGGGATGATTGGGAGTACATGTTAAAAAGCAGTGGGGAGATTTTCTGCAATCACTCATTATTCGAAATTCATTCATGAATCTTTATGGGAATGACAACTCTCTCACTCACTCACTTAAACACACACACACACACACAAACACACACAATCTATATATATATTATATATATATATATACATATATATATATATATATATAGTATATATTTATACAGTGTATATATATATATATAAATTTATATTTAAATATATATATATATATATATATATATATATATATATATTTATAAAGCATGTATGTATATATACATACATATATATATGTATATATATATATATATATATATATATATATATATATATATTTATAAATATATACATATATATATTTATATATATATATATGTTTTTATATATATGTGGGTATATATTTACACACACACACACATATATATATATATATATATATATATATATATATGTGTGTGTGTTTTTATATATATGTGGGTATATATTTATATTCATTTATATATATATATATATATATATATATATATGTTTTTATATATATGTGGGTATATATATATATATATATATATATATATATATATATATATATATATATATATATATATATTTATACAGCATGTATGTAAATATACATACATATATATATGTATATATATATATATATAAATATATACATATATATTTATATATATATATGTTTTTATATATATGTGGGTATATATTTACATATATATATATATATATATTTACATATATATACATATATATATATATATATATATATATGTTTTTATATATATGTGGGTATATATTTACATATATATATATATATATATATATATATATATATATATATATGTTTTTATATATATGTGGGTATATATTTATATTCATTTATATATATATATATATATATATATATATATATATATATATATATATATATGTGTGTGTGTGTTTTTATATATATGTGGGTATATATTTATATTTATATATATATATATATATATACATATATATATATATATACATATATATATACATTATAAACACAAACAAACGCCAACCTAGCTTCACCAATTTTCATTACAAAAAGCCTCAATATATGAATTTTAAAATTTACTCCCATATAGGGTTCTTTAATCTATCTAGTTGAATGCCTTGAAGTTATAAACATCCAACAACATTGTATTACGTAATGGACATCAGAACGGTCAGAGGATTAACGCTCAGGTTAATACAAGTATTTGTATTAACGCAAATTTCAACTATAAAATACTGATGGAAGTATTGGGTCATTGATATGTTTTAAGGGATTAATGAAAGGTGCAAAATCAACAGTTGCATCTGACCTAATAGTCAAGGTGGTGGTCAGTAAGAAGAGAGAAGGGTAACAGGAAGTTAGGAACTGTGACGGGCCAAGAGTAGGTTGTGACTCAAAGGCGAGATGAATGCAACTGAGTAACTTTATTGTAGACACAGTGAGTATATATACACACTAGGTCCCGGTAAGAAGGTCACAAAATGCAAACATGCTATTTCTTGTCCAACCAGCAACGAATTCTGTTAACAGTTAACAATGAAGTAGGCAGACAGGTTCATGCAAGTTGCTGTCAGTGCGAGGGGGAGAGCGAAGATACAAAGGATAATATATACAAAAAAGAGAAATGTCGTTACTATGTACGATCGTGTGACACACGGGTGGTACAGAACAGGGTTTCTTAAATTATATAGTAGAGAGAGAGAGAGAGAGAGAGAGAGAGAGAGAGAGAGAGAGAGAGAGAGAGAGAGAGAGAGGAATAATAGCAACATAACTTTCGTTGCATTATAAATGCAGTTCAATTATATGTCGTAGTTGAAAGACCAAAAGACCTTTCCAGTGATATCAACTAAATCAGGTCGGCGATCTACAAGCATATTTTCTAATGGAGGTCAGCTACCAATAGGAAGGCAAATGCAGGAATTTGGGACAATGTTAGAGTAAATAGTTAGTTTCTAAACTATAGGCACTGTACTTACCAGCAGCACTGGATACATCAGAATTACTGACATTAGAGCCATAACTAAAAGAAAAAAAAAGAAAAAAAAATCCTTCTTATAAAAAATTCGGTCTCTCTCTCTCTCTCTCTCTCTCTCTCTCAAGCAGACTAAAGGACTTAAAACGAGAGAGAGAGAGAGAGAGAGAGAGAGAGAGAGAGAGAGAGAGAGAGAGAGAGAGAGAGAGTGAGTTTCTGATCAATCATTAACTGCTTAACTAATTCAGTGTTTAATTTGGAAGACAGCAAAACCCACCAATATATCACCAATGGAAAGAGTTCTACACATCTGATGAGGGATAATTGAGTTATAATTTTAGGGTACTTATGTTTCAATTGGCACCAAATCATCTTTGTATATATGCAAAATGTGAACACCACGTGGATATTCGTGTCTTTTTCGACTTCAAGCCATATATGGGCAGACATTATCGTAAACGTATTTGAAAGACTTGGCAGCAATTATAAAAATCGCGAAATTTTGTTACATGTCACAAGCTTCACAGAGCTCTTGGGGGAGGGCAATATTCTTCAAAAATAATTAAAGTAGAACTCATACCTCCAAGGATTTTTTTTTTTTATTTTTTGAAAAATAGCAGTGGCGATTTTATGATAAAAGGGGTATTCCACTTCAATGAAAATGAAACCATCATCACCATCATCATCATCATCCACATGTTGGTCATCACCTCCGAAGTGCAGAAAACCTAACACCACATGAAAACAAACACCAGTCATCACCATCAATAACAAAGCTACGTGAAAAGCATCACCATCTGAGTTCTCACCACACCGCAACCAATCCCATCACTCCACTCACCACTCACCACCCCACCCTACACGCCACGAGTGATGACGTGGGCTGCGGCAGCTTTTACCAAACTGATTGATAATGTTCCGTGTCATTAAGTCCTCCTAGGCGCGCGTTTTAAGACCAATTCGCCCGGAAAACATTCACTGAAAAGAATCCAGACATATATTGCATGGGTGTCCCTCCCGTTATAGCGAACACGGCCAGCCTCTCGCTTACCCGGAGTCCGGATGCGGTGGACGGTCAGCTCCTCTGGAAGAGCTTCTTC
>NC_090761.1:5706738-5729238 GCF_036898095.1 Palaemon carinicauda
TTGCTATTTTGTATGTAAAGAAATGACCGCATTGATATGTTGTATTTTTTCAATTCCAGTTGAGAGAGAGAGAGAGAGAGAGAGAGAGAGAGAGAGAGAGAGAGAGAGAGAGAGAGAGAGAGACTAAATCTCAGCTGATATACGGAGAGATGGGATTTTTCCGTCTCATTGGCTGGACGTGTCCGTCGTGGGTTGGGACATGATCACATGAAAACGAACCCTGAGGTAAATTGAGTGTGAAATACTAACGACTTCGCTATTGATAATATGGAGCTCCACGGCGTTCCCAAACCAGTGCCGTGAAGCCTCGAATGCAATCATGAATCTATAACCAACCATTAGGGAATTTCGCTCGTATTACAAATCAACAGTAATTTTGACTTTCTGATAAAATTTTGATATACACATATACAATAACAAAGTACGACCATTGATTTAAATAAATACATATATAAATATATACATGTATATACAGTATATGTATATAAATACATTTCATATAAAGCATATATATAGTATTTACATAAATAAATATCACAAATATATTTGCATGTGTTTGTATATGTATGTATGCATGTACAAACTAGATTAACGTGTGTCACACACTTTTAGTATTGGTCAAAAGTTTCTATATGGATGCCTTAAGGAATAACATTTGTTAATGTATTTATAATTAAATAGATAATATCTAATGATACTTACATACCAGCAATGGGGTGCACATCAAGATAATTATAACCATGGAATCGATTCCAATTATATGCAACAATATTCTTTTTATTTTTATTTTCAATTCAAAGAAATGTCAAAACCCAAGAAAAAGAGTGATCAGAATCGGATAGTAGGCTGGCCACGGCACCAGCCACCCGTTGAGATACTACCGCTAGAGAGTTATGGAGTCGTTTGACTGGCCAGACAGTACTGCATTGGATCCTTCTCTCTGGTTAAAAGCTCATTTTCCCTTTGCCTACACATACACCGAATAGTCTGGCCTATTCTTTACACATTCTCCTCTGTCCTCATACACTTGACAACACTAAGATTGCCAAATAATTCTTCTACACCCATAGGGTTAACTACTGCGCTGTAATTGTTCAGTGGCTACTTTCTTCTTGGCAAGGGTAGAAGAGACTCTTTAGTTATGGCAAGCATCTATTCTAGGAGAAGGACACTCCAAAATAAAACCATTGTTCTCTAGTCTTGGGTAGTGCCATAGCCTCTGTACCATAGTATTCCACTGTCTTGGGTTAGAGTTCTCTTGCTTGTGGGTACACTCTGACACACTATTCTATCTAATTTCTCTTCTTGTTTTGTTGATTCTTTTTTAATTTATATAGGATATATCTATTTTAATGTTGTTAACTGTTCTTAAAATATTTAATCTTTCCTTGTTTCCTGTCCTTTCTGGGTTATTTTCCTTATTGGGACCCATTGCCTTATAGCATCCTGCTCTTCCAACTAATGTTGCAACATCATAATAATAATAATAATAATAATAATAATAATAATAATAATAAGGTATTCGCGTAACATTAGTATGGCAACAGATCGATCCCACCCAGGGACCGTGAGTTTAAGCTGTTTACTGGGAATGCCAATGCTGTGGTTGGGGTCTATTTTGATGAAACTAATTGATATTCGTGTTCAACAAATCATTTTAACAAGCAACCACTGATCATTGTGGACGTTTCTCCCAAGAATGGAGGAAAATTTCGAAAAAAAAACAACCCTCAAATGTTTCTGGGAACGATGTTTTATTCCACTGCTTATAATATGCACCACTATACTGTATTCATTTTGCCTATCATATATGTACTAAAAGTATTAAATACATTTTTGCAGCAAAAAGGCAATCAAAGGTATGTAGAATAATTCAATTCTAATTACCTAATTACTCCTATGGAAAAGTAAAACCCGTACTCTCTACAATCCAACGACATTACACCGGAAATTGAACTCAAAATATGTGTAAACAAACATATATTCTAAATGAGCACACACATTATATCTATATATACATTTACATATATTTACATGTATACATATACATATATCTATATATATACATATACTTATATATATATATATATACATACATATATCTATATATATATATATATATATATATATATATATATTATATATATATATATATATATATATACATATATTCTTACGTAGCTGGACTAGTGTAGAGTAAATATTTCATTCATGTATGTTATTTGTATATTTAAGAAGCGTATAGCCAGCTCGTAAGGTGAGCTCCTCTGTTATAGATTTAAGTATTTTTTTGTAAATTACGTAAGACTTTCGTCATTCATTTAATTATATTTTTCATTCAAGTCAGTGTATGCAAATTTATGTTATTTTTAAGAAATAACTCTTTTATTTCACGAATTTTGTTATGAAGTCTTATGTAAACTTGTTTTAGGTATGCTGTATCACATACGAGGTATTACGTCACGTTTACGAGAGATTACGCAATTATTATATTTTCCACGTGGTTAAAATGTTCTTGAAGACCCTGGGATTAGTTTTATCTTTCTTTTAATGTTTCGAGGGATAGGTAAGCGGAGTTAGCTGAGAGACTTGCCTTCGTCTGCTACTTGATTTGTTGGCAACTCTGGCGCCACTAGGCCTTGCCCCCAAGCCACGAGAATAATCTATTTAGAATTATCAAGAAATTTTAAGTCAATACAGATGTGCCCCTAAGAAATCATAAGCAGCAGAAGAGATCCAGTCTGTCCCTTTGGAAGAGCCAAAGTTCGTCCACCCTTTCCTCTCAAGTGCATCAAGGGTGTGCCCACCCGAACGTGATTAACTATTTCTATTCAACATATATCATGTATAGTGTGCTCAAACGTTGATAAATCCATTGAATGTGATTTCAACTGTATTGTTTTAATGAAAGCATTTGTATAATATAAATTTTTGTAACTGGCCCTGTGAAATTTAGGTTAAAACAGTGAAGTGTATTTATTTTGGCTTAACTGTTCCATTACCTCGTGTGATTCAAAAGACGTAAGTGTATTAGATTGCAACCATATGGTATTAATGTAAAGTATATATCAGGTAGAGATAACGTGGTTGCAGATTATTTATCTGGGGCTGAATCATTGGATTCAGGCCTGGAATAAATAATCTTTTTTGCGGGGAGCTTTCTTACGAAGCTGGTCCAGTATAGAGTAAATAATTTATTCATGTATTTTATTTGTGTATTTAGGAGGTGTATAGCCAGCTCGTAAGGTGATTTCCTCTTCTGTAGATTTACGTAATTGTATGTAAATTATGTAAGACTTTCGTCATTCATTCCATTGTATTTTTCATTCAAGTCAGTGTATGTAAATTTACATTATTTTTCAGAATTAGCTATTTTATTTCACGTATTTTGTTACAAAATCTTAAGCAATCTAGTTTTAGGTATGCTGTATCACATACGGGGTATTACGCCACGTTTACAAGAGATTACGCAATTCTTATATTTTCCACTTGGTTAGAATGTTCTTTAAAAGCCCAGGGTTAGTTTTATATTTTTTTAATGCTTCGCAGGGTAGGTGTGCAGAGTTAGGTGAGAGAGAGAGTTGTCTTGCTTGTGCACTGGTATTCATCTGGTACTTGATTAGTTGGCAAATTTGTTGCCGCTATGCCTTGCCCCCAAACAACGAGAATAATCTATTTAGAATTATCTAGAAGTTTTAGGTCAATATTTATGTGCCCCTAGGAAATCATAAGCAGCAGAAGAGAACCAGCCTGTTCCTTTGAAAGAACCAATTTCTATCCAACATATATGATGTGTAGTCTGTTCAAACGTTGATAAATCCATTGAATATGATTTCAAGTGTATTGTGGTAATTAAAGTATTTGTATAATATACATTTTTGTAACTGGCCCTGTGAGATTTAGGTTAAAACAGTAAAGTATATTTTTGACTTAACTGTTCGATTACCTTGTTTGATCCAAAAGACGCAAGTATATTATTTACTTTTATGTAGATTTCATTTCGTATTTACTCATTAGTGTTAAAGTGTTAACTATCTTCATTAATTATCAAGATTAAATATTCTTATAAATTACTTTTCCAGTGAAAGAAGTTACTGTATAATTTTCATAGAGAAATATTTTCCTGTTTTAGTCTAAGGGTTTGTTCAGTTTTAAAATTTTGAGTAGTTTAATTTTGGCGTTAATTCTTTTTGCAAAAGTGTTGTAACTTTTAATAGAATGTATTTATTTTTGTTAAGAGCGTATTATTTCGATCACCATTATTTCCTAATAGACCTTGCTCATATCCATGACTAAGAATCAAAGTAAGAGGTTGTTTTGAATAGTTCAAGTAACGTAATAACCAGTTTTATTTTGAGTGCACATAAGAGACCTTTGGATATTCCGTGTTTTTATATATTGCTGTCTAGAAGTTGCATAATTTCTCAGAGCTCGGGTATTAATTTTCAAGTATAACAGATTTATGTAAAGAGAAACAAGTGAGTTTGGAACTCAGGAAGTTATAAAATTTTCCAGCCATAATAATGTATATACATATATATATATATATATATATATATATATATACATATATACACATATATATAAGTGGAGATTATATATATGTATATATATATATATGCATATATATACATATATATTTATGCATATATGTATATACATATATATATACACATATATACATACATATATATATATATATATATATATATATATACATATATACACATATATACATATATATTTATGCATATATGTATATACATATATATATACACATATATACATATATATATATATATATATATACATATATACATATATATATATATATATATACATATATATATATATATATATATATACATATATAGTGTACATATATATATATACATATATAATATATATATATATATATATATATACATATATATACAATTATTATCCTATAAGCACAAGGGCTCCATTAGGGAGAATCGCATTGTGAGTTAAGGAAATAATGAAAAAGATAGAATAGTAAAACCTTAAGTAAGAAACCTCTAATCCAAGACAGTAGAAGACTATCGTACACAGGCTATAACATTACCTAAGACTACTATCTATTTCAAGGCCCATAACACCCTCCTTTTATCAATATAACTAAAGAACTGTGCTCCTGATCAATGTGAAACAGTATCCTCTAAAATTTGAGAAACCGAACCAATTAAGAAAAATTGATTCAAACGTCTACTTCGCATCATTGTCTTACTGTATATGGAGAAATGTCATCTCAATTTTGTGGGCATGGTGAGAACGGAAATTAAGACCTGGAAACTAGGCGCAATAATCAGAAGCCTAGTTCATTAGTTATATTAAAAAATGAGTGTGTTATGGGCCTTGAAATAGATAGTAGAAAACAATAGCTTGATTTTGAAGTGCCCTGCTCATAGAAGAGCTGATTACCATATCTAGAGTATCTTCTATCCATACCAAGTGGAAAGTAGCCACTGAATAACTACAGTGTAGTAATTAACCCTTTAAGAAAAAAGGAACAGTAGTTTTCCATTAGAGTGAAAAAGATTTTCGGTTATCAAAGTGTTTTCAGGTATATGAGGAAAGGGGATAAAATGTAATGTTAGGCCAGAATATTTGATATATGTGTGGGCAAAAGAAAAATGAGTAGTAACCAAAGAAAAATTCAGTTAATCAGTACCTCTCCAGCGGTATTATCTCAATGGGTGACACGCGTCTTGACCAAACTATGACTTCGTGATGACTCACTGGTAGTCTACCGTAAGTTTACTGATAGAAAAAAAAATTGATAAATAATATCTAAGAAATATAC
This sequence comes from Palaemon carinicauda, assembly GCF_036898095.1. NCBI lineage: Eukaryota > Metazoa > Arthropoda > Malacostraca > Decapoda > Palaemonidae > Palaemon > Palaemon carinicauda. The sequence goes on from NC_090761.1 coordinate 5,712,563, forward strand.
ATATTGTTTTCTTTATCCTAATGTTTTTCTCATACAAACCCACATAAAATATCTAAATACATACTTCAATAAAATACAAATATATAACAAATATATATATATATATATATATATATATATATATATATATATATATATATATAGCCTATGTAATATATATATATATATATATATATATATATATATATATATATATATATATATATATATATATATATATATATATATATGTGTGTGTGTGTGTGTAAACATATATTTATATATACATATGATTTACATAAACACACATTTATACATGCATATGCAAATATGCATTGATATATATATATATATATATATATATATATATATATATATATATATATATATTCAAATAACTCATATATTTCTTATACATTAATGTCTGGATTCTCTCAACGACCTCCGGATCAAAGCCCCAGGCGAAATCACACAAAGACAATAGCTTCTGCCCGGCTGGGAGTCGAACCCTGGTCCAGGAAACTTTTATGTAAAGTGACATACCAATCTAAGTACAAAAAACCTGAATTTGACAGGTATAAGTACAGAAGAATTGTCAATGACTTTTATCTTTCTTCGTAGCCAAGAGGTATGTCACTGTACCACGCGTATGTCACACGAGCGTACATAATAACGACATTTATCTTTTTTGTATATAGTATCCTTTGTATATTCGCTCTCCCCCTCGCACTGACAGCAACTTGTTTTAGCGTGTCTGCATATTCTATTGTTTACTGTTAACAGAGCCGGTTGCCGGTTTGACAAGAAATAGCATGTCTGTATTTTGTGACCTTACCGGGACTATCTGTGTATATATACTCGATGTATCGTAGTAAAGTTACTCAGTTGCTTTCACCTCGCTTTTGTGTCACATCCTACTCTTGGCTTGTCTCATTGGTGACCTCGGAAGTCGACTCGCTCCTCCAGCCTTTCCCCCCATCACTGATACTATGACGGACTCCAAGGAAGTAGGCGCCGCCCCATTGTAACTTTCATTGTTCGACAGTGGAGAGGCATTTGCTTGGTTTCAGAGCACACAAGTCCATTTCTGCAATAAGGGTGTGACTCGCTTAACCACCAAAGCAGATTATGTTCTCGCGGCGATACCCGAGGACACCTTCCCGGAAATCTCCGACTGGCTTTGTGAACAAGCAGACACCACAATAGCGTATGACACCCTCACAACATACCTTCTGCAGCAGTACTCGCCGTCGCCAGCCTCCCGTATAGTAAAGCTTTTTCAGCTCTCTTAACAACCGTTGGGGGACCAAAGGGCTTCGCTCGCCATCAGGGATATGACCAGTATCACTCACCTGCAACCTGCCGCAGACGGCTCTCCTCGTGAGGTGAAGCTACTTCGTGCCCTTTGGGTACGCCGTTTGAACCTGTACTCGCTGCCATACCCGATGTCGATAGTTTACCCATAAAGGAGTTGATGGCCAAAGCCGACGCTCTTATGGGCAGCCACTTCACGACCTTCAAGACCTCCATTAACGCCTCCACTCCTGAAGAAGAGGACACCTATTCAACGTCAACCGAAGCCGACGTGAATGCTGTAGGACACGCACACCTACCCTGTGACGTGCCGGAGCGGCGACTAAGCCACCCATCACCACCACTTGCTCGGGCCCCACCCAATGACTTCTACAGCCATTTACTGCCGCCCATTGGCCGCAGTTTTGCTACTACCACTCTAGATTCGGGGCTGCCGCGAAGGAATGTGCAAAGGATTGTCAGTGGCCAAAAAACGTGTAAGTAGGCCATTGCTCATGGCGGTGGCCTCCCGTGTTTCTAATCTTTTCTTTTTACATGATGCAGAACGGGCATGCGACTTTTGGTAGACACGGGTGCTTGTCATTCTCTTTTGTCATGGGAACTCTTCAGAACACGACATAGTCTAAGCCTACCGAAATCTGCCTGGTAGCTGCCAATGGATCTGCGATACCCACCTACGGTTACGAAAACCTTACATTATCGTTTGGAAACGGCAAATTTATTTGGAGGTTTCTCGTTGCTGACGTCACATTGCCAATCCTCGGTGCGGATTTTCTCTCTCATTTCCACCTTCTGGTCGATGTCACCCACCGACGAGTGATCAACGCAGACTCGTACTTATCGACACCTCTTCAAACCCTCCCGCTCTCCATATCAGCGCACCCACGGATGCCTACGCCCACCTCCTCATGTCATACCCAGAAGTTTTCCATCCAGAACTTCCCCAAACGCCCATGGCTCCTGCCAAACACGGTATTTATCACCATATCAAGACGACGGGACCCCCCCATCTGCGCCAAATTTAGACGTCTGGCACCGGATTGATTGGCAGCCGAAATGGAAGAAATGGGCCTTTGCCAAAAGGCTTCTAGCCCATGGTCGTCACCCTTACACATCGTCTTGGAAAAAGACGGCTCCCTCCGTCCGTGTGGGATTACAGGCGCCTAAATATGCAAATAGAACCGGAACATTACCCCCTCCCAAACATCGCCGACATGACCTCCTACCTGCACAAAGCGAAGGTTTTCTCCACGCTCGACCTCCTGAAGGGGTATTATCAGGTGCCTATGAACCCAGAAGACATCCCCAAGACCGCCATCACCGCTCCCTTCGGTACATACACCTTCAATTACTCCTGTTTTGGCCCTTGTAATGCTGGGGCCACTTTTCAACGTCTCATGGATGGATCTTAGGGGACCTCCCCTTCTGTGAATGTTACTTAGATGACATACTTGTGTTCTCTTCCTCAAAAGAGGAACACCTCCATCACCTGCACATCGTGCTCGACCGCCTGCAACAAAATGGCGTTATAGTCCGGTACAACAAGTGTACCCTCGGCGCCAATAAAGTGTTGTTCTTAAGACACCGCATCACTCCTGAACAAGTCCATCCTCTCCCTGAGAAGGTAGCAGCCGTGCAGAACTTCCTCACGCCCTCGACCGTTAAAGCACAGCAGGAATTCTTGGGTATGATCAACTATTATCACTGTTTTTTGCCAGCCATTGCTGCCACTCTTGCTCCCCTTTACACCTCCCTCAAGGGCATGCCAAAAGACCTGAAGTGGGGTCCCCTTCAAGAAGCAGCCTTCTGCAACGCAAAGAATGCCCCATCAACCGCTGCTGCTCTCATTTTTCCCGTCCCATATGCCCTACTTCTTCTCTCCGCCGATGCCAGCGATGGTGCTATTGGTGAAGTACTCGAACCAGTGGTCAACGGCTCGCCCCACCCATTGGCCTTCTTCAGCAGAAAACTGTCCAAGGCAGAATCAGGTTATTCTACCTTCAATCGCGAATTGCTGGTGGTGCACTTGGCTGTCCATCACTTTCGCCATTTCTTAGAAGGTACGCCCTTCGTCATTTGCACAGACCACATGCCTCTGGTGCATGCCTTCACTCAACAGTCTGACGCCTGGTCCGCCCGTTAATGGCGACATCTCTGCTCCGTGGCTGAATACAGCTGCACCCTTCAACACGTCCCTGGGAAAATGAATCCCGTTGCCGATGCCCTGTCAAGAAACACGTTGGCCGCTGTTCAAATGGGATTGCATTATAACGCCTTGGCTGAAGCTCAATGATAGGATCCAGAGTATCAAGCATGTAGGATATCCTGCACATCCCTCCATTGGGAAGACATCCCCCTCGACGATTACAACGTCACCCTCCTCTGTGACGTCAGTACTGGTAGACAGCGACCGTGGATTCCTGCACCCATGTGCCAACTGGTGTTTGATTTCATTCAAGGCCTTTAACATCCCTCGCGCCATTCTACTGAACAGCTGTTGAAGACAAAGTTCATTTGGCACGGCATTACTAAGGATGCTAAGGATTGGGTCCGCGCCTGTACTTCTTGCCAAACTTCCAAAGTACATCGACACACAGATTAAGGAATGGGCACCTTTCCTCAGCCTCAGCGTTGTTTCGCTCACATTCATGTCATCGGTGTAGGCCCCCTACCCACATCACAAGAACACTGTTACCTGTTTACTGTCACCGAGCGCTCCATTCGTTGGCCTGAAGCCATTCCCATGGAAACTGTACATCAGCCTCATGTACATCTGCCTTACTCTCAGGATGGAAAGCAAGATTTGGCATCCCTGAGCATATTACATCTGACAGGGATACCACTTTCACCTCTCAATTATGGATATCATTAGTGAATCTCCTGGGCATCACCCTACATCAGACAACGGCCTACAACCCCGCTGCCAATGGAATGGTTGAATGTTTTCATCGCACCTTCAAAGCAGTTTTGATGACCCGCTGCAAGGGCTCCAACTGGTTTACTCAGCTTCCCTGGGTCCTCCTGGGACTAAAGACCACTCCTAAAGACGTCCTGGACGTCTCGGCAGCTGAAATGGTGAATCGCGACCCATTGAACGTCCCTGCCGAATTTTCTCCTTCTGAAACCTCCTCCGACAATCTCCAGTGCATACGTCATGTTCTGGGAAAATTTACTCCATGCCGCCAGACTTACAAGCCTCCAGCAAAGCATCACATACCGACAGACTTGCACTCTGCAATGCACGTCTTCCTGCGCAACGACACTAGCAAGCCACCATTAACGGCCCCTTACACGGGCCCTTTCCTTGTGATCCGATGCAATCCGAAAGCATTCCTACTATACATTCGTGGCAAAGAAGATTGGGTCTCCATTGATCGTCTAAAACCTGCTTATCTCCTGCCAGATGACCCGCCTACAGTTCACCTCTCTAGAGCAGGACGCCCTATTTAATATGTACAGTATGTCATTTTTAGGGGGAGAGCCTTGTACTACCCATGTCTTACACGAGCATTCATAGTAACGACATTTCTCTTTTTTGTGTATGGTATCCTTTGTATCTTTGTTCTCCCCTCGCACTGACAGCAACTTGTTTTAGCGTGTCTACATATTCTATTGTTAACTGTTAACAGAACCGGTTGTCGGTTTGACCAGAAATAGCATGTCTATATTTTGTGACCATCTTACCAGGACCTTCTGTGTATATATACTCGATGTATCGTAATAAAGTTACTCAGTTGCTTTCACCTCGCCTTTGAGTCACATCCTACTCTTGGCTCGTCACATCTCTGTACATACAAGTTTCCTGGACCAGGGTTCGACACAGATACACACACACACACACACAAACACACATATATATATATATATATGTATATATATATATATACAGAGAGAGAGAGAGAGAGAGAGAGAGAGAGAGAGAGAGAGAGAGAGAGAGAGAGAGAGAGAGAGAGAGAGAGAGAGAGAGCATACTATTGTAAACAGCTTTTCTAGGAGAAGGCCACTCCAAAATCAAATCTTTGTTCTCTAGTCTTGGGTAGTGTCATGGCCTCTGTACCATTGTCTTCCACTGTCTTGTGGGTACAATCAGGCGCACTATTCTTTCTTTTTTCTCTTCCTCTTATTTTTTTATTTGAAGTGTTTACAGTTAATATATGAAAGATCTATTTCAATGTTGTTGCTGTTCTTCAAATATTTTATTGCAATTATTCATTATTTCTCTGTAGTTTATTTATTTACTTGTTTCCTTTCCTTATGGGCTATTGTTCCGTGATGGAGTTCTTGTGCTTATAGCATCGTGCCTTTCCAACTAGTGTTGTAGCTTAGCTAATATTAATAATAATAACAACAATACCAATAAAATAATAATAATAATAATAATAATAATAATAATAATTAGCAGAGGTTGTCTACAGTGTCGGTGGGGGGGAGTCAGCATATCCAGGGGGGGGGGGGGTCAGCATATCCAAGGGGGTGGGGGTGTCAGCATATCCAGGGGGGGGGGGGGTGTCAGCATATCCAGGGGATGGGGGGTCAGTGTTTGAAGGGTCCATAGTTAAGGGTATGATTTTCTTTTTGATTTTTGTTGATTGTTTTGTTGGTTTACCTGCTTGAGAATTTTAAGAAAGTATCATACGTTGGAAAGGAAATTTGCACTCTCCACTATCGGCACAATGAGAGTGTACTTTCTAGATGGTCCACTACATACCCTACCCGAAGGATAGCACCAAAACAGGTATAGGGGCACAGATGTAAGCTAAATCCGACTGTTAGGAGGGAGACCAAGAAAATATTGGAATCATCTTCCCCATATCTGTAATGATGGGTTTCCGGAGAGAAGCCAATAGCCCCACCTCATGGATTGGATCCCTCCGGATTCCGATGACCCAACCCTTGAGAGTAGTTCCGCTAAAAAAGGTCAAAACCATCCTTGAATGCAAATACCTCCCAACCCTGATCCCTTCTCTCATTCATCTAAGCAGGCAGTAATAACGAATGTGGAAATATCCACGCCATTCAAATAAAAAAAAAAAAAATAAATAAATGATCAAATAAAATAAATATATGTATATATATGTGTGCATATATATATGCATACATATATATATATATATATATATATATATATATATATATATATATATATACATACATATACATATATATATATATATATATATATATATATATATATATATATATATACATATAAACTTTAGAGAAATAATACTCATAGAGTAAGGACAGCAAGACAAAAGAAAGTTGATAAAATTAGGAGAAGGTTGAAGTAATATTGACCACAAGAAACAGATGAAAGGGAGAGAAATTTAGATTCGATCTTGGGGAGCAATTTCCCCAAGTTCGAAAGCCCTCTTGCCCATCACAATTCTTCAACAATATGAAGAAACCACATGAATTCTTCAAGGCATTCTCTCGTTAAGAGGGTCTGCATTGACTAACTGTTGGAAATTAACATCAAACAGGAGGTGGAAGTGTGAGAGAAAATCTATACTGAGTATTGGCAATGTAACGTCAGCAACGAGAAATTTCCAATGATATTTGGTACTTCAAAACAATAATTCGAGGGTCTTATATCCGTGGGTTGGTATCGAAAGTCTGTTGACAGCTATCAGTCAGATTTCGGCAGTCTTAGACAGGCTATGTCATGTACTGGAGAGTGGCCTTGGTAGAAGAGAACAGCAAAGACCTGAGTCTACCTAAAATCGCACTTCTGTACCTGCAGCACGTGACAAGAAAAGATTAGTAACAGAGGAGGCCACCCCCACAGGCAATGGCCTACTTATAGGTTTGTTGGCCACTGACAACCATTCGCAATTTTCTTCACAGCAGCTCTGAATCTGGAGTGATAGTATCATAACTGCGGCCGATGGGAGTCAGTAAGTTGCTGTAGAGGTCATTGGTTAGGGTGTGAGCAAGTAGGGTTATATGTGGGTGGCGAGCGGCTTTGACGTCACTCTGGCAAGTCACGGGTGGGAATCTGTGTCCTACCGTACTAACGCCAGCTTCGGTCGATGTTGAATAGTTGTCCTCTTCGTCAGGAGTGGAGGCATTGATGGAGGTCTTGAAGGTGGTGAAGTGGCTGTCCACAAGGGCGTCGACTTTGGACCTTAGGTCCTTCATGGGCAAAATATCAACATTAGGTATGGTAGCACTTACAGTTTTGGTAGGAATCATACCCAAAGGGCACAAAGTTGATTCTCATCTCGAGGAGAGCTGTCTGTGGCAGGTTGCAGGCGAGCGATGCTGTTCATTTCCCTGAAAGCGAACGAAGCTGTTTGGTCCCCCAACGGTCATTGAGAGCTGAAAAAGTTTAGCTATATGCGCAACTGGTGTTGGAGAGTACTGCTCCAGGTGTTATGTTTTGAGAGCTATTGGGGTGTCTTCCTGGTCGCAAAGCCAAACTGGAATTTACGGGAAAGTGTCCTTGGGGATTGCAGCAAGAACATAGTCTGCTTCGGTGCTTGGTCGAGTCACGTCCACAATGCGAAACTGAACTCTGGCACGCTGTAACCAGGCGAACACTTCTCCGCTTGCAAAGGGTAGCAGTTTCATTGAGACAGTGTGTGTCAAAGAGTCAGGTTCTGTGGGAGGCAGTGTAACAAGTAAGAAACAGCAGTGAGGGGGAAGGCAGGAGGGAACTGGTCCCTGTGGTAGTCACTAATTGTGCGAGTGGACCTTTAGATTGTAAGTTGTAACAGAGATGAGAGGTGAATGCAACTGACTTTATTTCCATTGATAAGTTTATATACAAGAGGTTCCGACCAAGACTGTCACAAAAATTCAAACAGACTTATTCTTGTAAAGGCTGGCTAAAACACGTTCTGTTAACAGTGACGGGTAGAGCAAGATATGAAAAAAAAAATCTGTAATACTGTACGAGCGTGTGTGAAACACTTACGTACAACACAAACTTTTCAAGTTAAGTACTTTTCTGATATAACCATTTTGATTTTTCTTCCTATCTTTGTATCTTGGATTTTGATGGGTATGTAGTTAGGCAACCAACTTCTTTTTTTTTAAGTGGAAAGCTACATAACGTTATTTAAATTAGTCCCAACACTCCCAATACCTTGGGAAGGTAAGGTTAATGACAACGGTTTCAAGTATTTTGTTTTTCCGTTGTTCAAACATTGGTCTCTGACGTGGGTGGCCGCAACATCCCAGAACCTTCAATTTAGAAAACCTCAAATGTGTACAGCCATGGGTGTTTTCTCTCTTCAAAATAGAAGCTATGATTCAGTTCCTTGAAAAAATAAATGTGCGTTTGACTACCTAGTATAACTACATTTCAGTAGGGAGCCATAACTATCTTTCACAGTGACTGAACCTCATAGTTTGCGAAGGTTCTGGAAATGCTAGAATTGCACCGTAATAAGTGACTGAACCGTGAACCTAAACAAAGTATTTCTTTCATTGTATCACTTTCCAATTCTTCCAGGAACTGATAAAGAAGTTGTTGCTCTTTAGAGCAAGTCTGTGGTGGTACCATAAAGCAATTCTGAAGTACTATATACCAAGAAGTCTACTAGACAGTCACTTTAGATTACTCCTCCTTTTAGGAGATAATTGTTCAATAACTTATTATAAGTTTAGTTAATTATACCACGTTTTTTTATGAATGAACGTCACATTCAGCATTAGCCTAAAAGTAAAGTTCGTGACCTTCTGACTATTAATATTTTATAGATGATGAATAGTAATAATAATAATAGAAAAAATTATAATAATTATAAAACACTGCTCTTGTAATAGAAAAAGACACAAGATTAAACGAATAACATGACAACAATATAATCAAGAACTATAATATAATCGAATCTTCGACTTTGTGCATCTTTGTTCACAGTTTAATTCAATGGACAGAATAAGAATGGAGGAATTGTTGAGTAGCAACCAAAGCAGTGCAACGAATAACAGTTTTCGTAATGAATAACGTAAATATACCAACAGTCATAAGAGTTTTATTGCTTTCTTACAACAAGACACAATAAAGTTTTGCAATTGATTTCTATTTCATGCGGGATATCTGGTATGAAACTAAATCTAGATATTTGTTGGGTCCTTAAAATAGGAAAATGATTATAAAAAAATAAAAAACAATAAGACATAAAAATTATAAACGACCAAAAATAATTTCCTTTATGTAAAATTATTTCCCACGCCAAGTTAAAATTCAACAAATCATAGATATAAAATCTTATTAACGAATACGAGATTCACGCTACCAGTTAGCAATTTAAAGTAAAAAGATTCGTTGGCTTTGCATTTCAAGTAAAAAGATTCGTTGGCTTTGCATTTCTTCAACTGGGGAATATGAGAGATGAGCGACTTCAACGAGAGAGAGAGAGAGAGAGAGAGAGAGAGAGAGAGAGAGAGAGAGAGAGAGAGAGAGAGCTCTGGGGGCTCAGAGGCTGGTAATCAACGCCGCTTGTCGCCATCGTCTTGATGTTTGTCTGAGACGGGGGTTTGACGTTCTCAAATGGAATCCATAATGAACAATTTCTTCGGCCCCAGATGTGATCATGTAAATTCGATTACATTCTCCAGCAACTTGTGTAATTAGTTTTCCCCGGGCTTAACGCAGCCCAATATTGATGTTACGCGGACGGCTTCTGCTGATTGGCTTTTCGAGAGGTTGGAATGGCCTCTGAGAGGGGAAGGGAGGGGGGTGGAGGGATTGAGGAGATAGGAGGTGGTTGACTGGGAAAAGGCAAAGAAATAACAGTGCATGTCCTATACGAACTCAAAGGTAGTTAAAACGGCGAAAGAAAAATAGCGAATCAAATTAATCATACTGTGAGTAGTGTCAATTTCCAGAAGCGTCTCTTGATCATTTGAGGTGGGCCGTTATACCCCCTGGCCCTCACACTCTCCGTCCTCCAGCTAAGGCCCTGGCAATTCTAAGCTCTTGTCCCTACCAACCCCATACCCATCCCATCCCATCCCTCTCCTTCAACGTAAGCCACGGAAGCAGGGCCTCTAGGATTCTCTCTGCGACGATTTCCGGTAACGTTGTCAATTAATATTCAATCGAAGGCGTCAGACGGATTTAGTCTGCATGAGCGACATCTGTGCGTCGAAATCTGGAATCCGGCAAGTTGATTCGCGGCTTCTGATTGGATACTTTGAATTTTTAAGCCATAGTGATTGGTTATTAATGCGAGATGACAGAGGGAGGGAGAGTGAATTGAACGAGGTGTAGGACCTACCAAGGATCGTCTCCCCATTCCCCCAAAAACGGCCATGGAAACGGATGAAGGCATTCTGGTGAACTAGCTGGTTTCTGAGGGATAATAATCTGGAGGAGGAGGAGGAGGGGGAGGAGATGAAAGCGAAGCTGAAGACAGAAAATTTAAGAACCAAAGAAAATATAAACTACTTTACAAACGTCCTTTGATGAGAAAATTCAATTTTCCCTGACGTCATTAATGTACGTGTGAGGTCTTTTCGAACTTCTCTGAGATTACTAGGCCAAGAAATTGTATGATACATTTTCAAACGTTTAGCACATACCGTTATCTGTAGGAAAATAAAAACTGGCATTGCGTGAAACAAATTGACATTGATATCAAATAGAAAATATGTGCTCTCACTACTGTCATATGATATAATCGGACCTTATTGTGGATCACCATAATAACTGAATAACTTTGTGACACTAAAATTAAAACCATCGGGGTATCCTTTTTATCTCCCTCATCCATTTGTAGGATAACGTGAGAAAAAAAAAATGGTAAGGACTGGATAGCTATTCGTGATAGTGAGTCTCTGTTTTAAAACAGGTGGACAAATTTAAATACATGGTATCTACTATAAGTTAGGAGGGAGTATGTGAGGCTCAAGTTGAGAATAGGATAAAAGCACTTTGGAGGAAGTGAAGGGATTGATTGATTTAAGTTTTCTGGCATCCTGACATCCAAGGTCATTGACGTCAATAGCATTTATTATATATGAAAAAATAAAAGAGAATTCAATTAAAACCATAAAAGTTAAGAAGTCATTATAATAGTTAAATAGTTTTCAGAAGACCTGCTTCTGAAATAAATCTAAAAATGCCGCTATCATAGTAAGACAAATCATAGTATCTACTATAAGTTAGGACGGAGTATGTGAGGCTCAAGTTGAGAATAGGATTAAAGCACTTTGGGGGAAGTGAAGGGAAATAGCAGAGGTGGTAAGTGATAAGAAAATGCCAATCGAGCTAAAAGTTAAGATCTATAGCACAATAAGGAGTCCAGTGATAATGTATGGATCGGGAACGTAGGCTCTAAGAAGAAGAGAGGAAGCAAAGATTGAGATAACAGAGATGAGAATGCTGAGGTGGATTATGGGAATATCACTGCTTGAAAGATTAGAGGAAGATGAAATAAGAAGAATGGCAGGCATAGCAAAGATTATAGAGGTGCTAAGAGTGTCACGACTGAGATGGTGGGGGTACATGTTGAGGATGGATTGTGGGAAGGAAGTGAAGAGGACTGTGGAGGAACCTGTTAAGGGGAGAAGATCGAGAGGTAGGCAGAGATCCAAATGGCGAGATATTGTGAATGATGATATGGAAAGCGGAGGTTTAGTGGAAAAGGATGCCTTTGATAAAAGACACTGGGTAGGGCACATGTAAGGATAACTGTGGGAAAGAAGTATTAAAAAGAAAAAAGAAAAAAAAAACTAAATTCGAAAGCATTAACTTCAATAAAACCTTTACTTACTCCAACAATATCTTGCAATACCCCAAGATAATTTCATCTCATCAAACTTTTCCCATAACTTCAATTCGTGATTTTTATGTTATGAAATTCAACAAACAGCTTCTATAAAGACAATGCATTCATCCCTATCATTGCATTTTACACAACTACAGATCAATAAATAGATATATCGAAGTAATCTATGTCAATTATTCATTCATTTCCATATTCCACTCAAGGTACTGATGGCCACCTCGTTACACTGACTGCTCTTTGAACTTCATCCTAGGTTTTCTGTTAAATATCTTTTTACATGCAATATAGAAGACGATCCAAAGTTTCCTCTCACCTGGTTCACACCCGTTGAGATACTACTGTTAAAGTTATTGGGTCCTTTGACTGGCCAGAAAGTACTACATCGGATCATTCTCTGTCGTTACGGCTCATTTTTCCTTTGCCTACAAGGGTTCAACTAGTGCACTGTAATTGTTCAGTGGCTACTTTCCCCTTCGTAAGAATAGGGGAGGCTCTTTAGCTATGGCAAGCAGCTCTTTTATGAGGACACTCCAGCATCAAACCATTGTCTCTAGTCTTGGGTAGTGCCATAACCTCTGTACCATGGTCTTCCACTGTCTTGGAGAGGAGTTCTTTCGCTAGAGGGTACACTCGGGCACACTATTCTATCTTATTTCTCTTCCTCTTGTTTTGATTCTTCGAAGTTTTTATATTTTATGTATGAAAGATCGATTGTTACGTTGTTACTGTTCTAAAATATTTAATTTAATTTAATTGTTCCTTACTTCTCTTGTATTTCATTTATGATCTTGATTTCTTTCCCCGCTGGGCTTTATTCCCTGTTGAAGCCCTTGGGCTTATAGCATCTTGCTTTTCCAACAAAGGTTGTAGCTTAGATGATAATAATAATAATAATAATAATAATAATAATAATAATGATAATAATAATAATAATAATAAACAAGAAAATTTATCAAGTTATCTAATCGTGAGTTTGGCTGAAAACTCCAGAAATATTGGTCGACAGTTTTTAAGGCCATAAACACATTATGAATAAAAATCACATCACAAAATTGTTGTAATGTCACTCGTGCAATTCTCGCTACACGTTTCTACTAAATATATTTTATTCCTCCGACCATTTACATGTTATAAGAATCTATAATATATGCGTATAAAGAAAAGTTAACATCCTGGTGACCGATAGAAATAAACATTTGCCAAGGCGTGACACTAAGGGAAGAAGTGACCCGACATCTGTAACGATGTCTCATATTGGGAGTAGGAATTCCTTGTTTTTTACCAAAGGAACAGTAACAGATATACTACGCAAAGGCTCTATTCAAAATCCTAAAATCACCAGTAGTATTTTGGTTCAATCTGATCATACCTGACTTTTCCCCTAAATACAGTGCTGAATAGTGTAATTTATATATGCTTGGACTATATTTAGCCTCCTCTGTACTCTGTATAGCTTGCGTACTAAAGGGTTACCTTAAAACTTAGTCTCAGTCTGACATCCAACCCAATATTATTATTATAATTATTATTATTATCATCATTATTATTATTATTATCACTTGCTAAGCTACAACCCTAGTTGGAAAAGCAGTATGCTTTAAGCCCAGGGGCTCCAACAGGGAAAATAGCTAGAACAGTGTGCCCAAGTGTACCCTCAAGCAAGAGAACTCTAACCCAAAAGACAGTGGAAGACCCTGGTACAGATGCCATGGTACTACCTAAGATTAGAGAACTAAGGTTTGAATTTGGAGCGTCATTCTCCTAGAAAAGCTGCTTACCATTGCTAAAGAGTCTCTTCTACCCTTACAAAGAGAAAATTTGCCATTGAGCAATTACAGTGATGTAAGAAGAATTGTTTGGTAATGTCAGTGTTGTCAGGTATATGAGGACAGAGGAGAATGTGTAAAGAATAGGCCAGACTATTCGGTGTGTGTGTGTGTGTGTGTGTGTGTGTAGGCAAAGGAAAAATGAACCGTAAGCAAAGAGAAGGATCCAATGTAGTACTGTCTGGCCAGTCAAAAGCCCCCATAACTCTCTAGCGATAGTATCTCAACGGGTGGCTAGTGCCCTAGCCAACTTATTACCTATAAAATAATAATATCACTATTACAAATACACCAATATCAGTTAATTCATTCCCTGATTCATCATATCACTAAAATAGAAAACTGCTCCAAACGTGTTTGAATCGTTGCCGATTTATCATTGTCATCAAATTGAAATTTATATGCAGTTATGTGTATTAATTACAAACTATAATCTCCTATTGGTAAACAATTCTTTTTAATGTTAGCATTGTCTTTAATCAATAAAAGCGATTATCATTCATTTCAATACTGAATTATCTGTGATCCCTCTCACTGGTTATTTTTCCTATCCTCTTTGATGAAAAATAATGTCATCACAAGCCCACAGGTTTCGCCAATACACAGGGTAAATAAAACAAAACAAACAGAGCAATGCAAACAAGCAAAAGTAAAGCCAAAACAACAAATAAAAAAGTCAAAATAATGAACACCCATTAAGTAAACAACAAAAGAAAGATCTTTCTTTTTACTGCGGCTCTTATGTGTGTTATGTATCCCTCCCATGACCATTAGATCCAAATGCTCAGTGAATGTCCGCAGAGTTTCCCCTCGGGACTGCCCATCAACTCGCACCCCTACAATCTCGCTCCCAAAGCGTACTTTATGTGTGTACGAAGACGACGTTTTTGTTCTGCTCAATAAACTGGCTGGGAGTTAGAGGAAGAAGAAGAGATGCCGGGCTCTCCTTTTCTCTCTCTCTCTCTATCTCTCATATGTCTTTGGCCGAGCACGAACGAGTGAGCATATTTCTCTAAAAGATATTGACATTAAAACTGAAGAAGACACACTCCTCGCTTCCTCTCTATTACTTTCTCACCTCTATATTTGATTAAACCTAATCAAATAATTGATGACTCCCTCTAGTGATACTCTTTCAAATGCCAAATATCTCAAGATTTATGTTTAAAAATAAGATAGAAGATAAATTGTTACAATGTGGCAAATAAATAAAATGATACTTCAGACTTTAATCCGATTAAAGAGATTTGGGCAACAGATACAATTGTTGGTGTGATTTTTTTTTTAAATAATACTTCCTTCCAGTGATGATAATGGTTTTGGTAATGACTATTGGGGATATAAGCAAGAACTTACCTTTAATAGTTCTGATTTGATTTACAAAGAGGCCGTGTTAATAATGGTTGTTGTTGTTGTTAGCTAGCCTACAACTCTAGTTGGAAAAGCAGAATGCTATAAGCCCAAGGGCTCCAACAAAGAAAAATAGCCCAGGGAGAAAAGAAAATAAGGAAATAAATAAAGTGCAAGAAAAGTAATGAATAGATGAAATAACATATTCTAAGAATATAAAATTATAATAAATATTTCATAAATAAACTATAAAATAAGACTTATATCAGGCTGTTCAACATGAAAAGATTTGCTGCAAGTCTGAACTTTGGAAGTTTTACTGATTCAACTATCCGATTGGTCCCATCTGGATTAAACTTTCTATTATACTGTGTAGTATTGAGCCTCATGAGGAAGAAGGCATGACTCTTAGAATTAAATGCCTACCTAATATTACGAACAGGATAGTACTGTCTGGGGAAATGTGAATGAAAAGGATGATCACAATTATGAAAAATCTTATGCAACATGCAAAACGAACTAACTGAACCCACGGTGCCAGAGATTAATATCTGCTCGTAAATCAGGAATAAAAAAATTAATTAGACAGTAAATTCCTGTCCAACAAATTAAGATGAGATTCAGTAACTGAAGACTTAGAAGAACAATACTCGAAACAAGGTATAATGAAAAAAATAAACAACTTTTCAGAATAGATAGATCACCGAAAATCTTAAAAGACTTTCTCAATAAGCCAGTATTCTGTACAATTGAAGAAGCGATAGACCGAATGTGTTTCTCAAAAGTATACTGGCTATCTAGAATCAAGCCTAAATTTCTAAAAGTCATGTAGAGCTAAGGAAATATTATCAATATTGAGATTTGGATGTTGACTAGTCACTGTCCCATATCAGTGATTAGTCACTGATATGGGAGTTATGGAAATTTGCTACCACAAACACATTTACATAATGGATTAACATTATCAATTCTTCAACAAGTGCAAAAAGAACATCTTGCTAACTTGCAGAAAATAATATAACTTGGGAACTGAGAAATTTGTAGTCTTTATAAAAAAACAAAGGAAAAATACCACTTGGGTTTACACCTCCATAAGCACCAGATTCCATCAAAAAAGTTTTAATATCATGAGACCAAAACAGGACTGAGGAAGATCAAGTTTCTCATTACCCTGCTTACTGTCAAACACATCAGCAAAAAGGGTTGCCTTTTCTTTGGACAGTGAGTGACAGAGCCATCTGGTTTAAGTAAAGGAGGAACAGTTACGTCTACACTTAAAAGTGCAGGTTTGTGTTCCTGGGTTGTACCCGAAAGGGTTTCATTTATGGTTAAGTTGTAATCCTTTTCAGTTGAAGCATAACCTTTCTTAGCAAAAAAGATCTTAGTCAAATCTGATCAACTACCCACCCAGGTCTCCTGCTTCTGCAAATAAGCACGTCTACAATTATTGTTGTGCCAGGGTTTG
>NC_090761.1:5734238-5746738 GCF_036898095.1 Palaemon carinicauda
CACTGATGGAGCCCTTGGGGGTATTGGTATTCAGCATTTCACCCTGGGTTGTAGCTTGGCTAGTAATAATAGTTTGTGATATATATGTAAGTATGCATATATATATATATATATATATATATATATATATATATATATATATATACACTCATATATATGCGTGCATATAAACGTTCTAAATGTATACATATATGTCTATAGATATCCATACATATATATATATATATATATATATATATATTTAAATATATAAATATATATATACGTGTGTGTATGTATATGTATATATATATATATATATATATATATATATATATATATATATATATGTGTGTGTGTGTGTGTATGTGTCTTACTTATAACTGTGATCGAACAGTTTACCATAAAGGCCTTTCTTTTTTTTATGGGCCTTTTTGAAAACACACACACACACACACACACGCACACACACACACACACATATATATATATATATATATATATATATATATATATATATATATATAAATGCATATATGAATATTGATATACATAGGAATGCATCCTGGCTAGTACAGTGGTAACATGTTTGCCTCGCATACGCGTGGCAAGAGATCGATCCCCGCCCAGGGCCGTGAGTTTAAGCTGTTTACTGGGGAGGCTACTGCTGTGGTAGGGCACCACAGTGGGGGGTTGGGCTTGCCCGGCTGACGTTCTGGTAAGCATCTATTCTGATGGAACTGGAACTGAAACCAGACACCTTTAGACACCTTTATATATATATATATATATATATATATATATATATATATAGTAATTAATCTATGTATAGAAATATATATAATAATTAATCTACGTATAGAAATATATATGTAGCTTTATATATAAAATATATGCACATTCATACACACAGACGTTATATATATATATATATATATATATATATATATATATACTGTCTACATATATCTATCTATGTATGGACGTTTATATATATATATATATATATATATATATATATATATCTATATCTATATCTATATATATAAATATATATATATATATATATATATATATATATATATATATATACTTATATATATAACTCCCAGACGGCAATATGTAAAAAAATTGAATATGCAAAGGTTTCTTAAGTACACTTCAAACAAAACTGAGTTATTAATTAATTGAACTATTCAAAACAACCTCTTACTTCGATTCTTAGTCAGGGATTACGAGAGAGCTCTGTAAGAAATACTGGTGATGGAAATAATACACACTTTACAAAAATAAATATATTCTGTAAAAATTCACAACATTGATACAGAAAATTATCACCAAAATAAATCACTCGAAATATTAAGTCTAAACAAAACCTTAGACTAAGACAAGAAAAAGATACTTATGAAAATTATAAGATCACATGTTTCATTGGAAATTAATTCATAATCATATTTAATTTTGATAACTAATGACCTTTAACACTAATGATTAAAGTCTTAAAGAAATTTACATAAAAGTAACTGATACTCTTACGTGTTTCAGCTTACAGGTGGTTTTCAGATAGCAATATAAATACACTTCACTGTTTTAACCTAAATCTCACAGGGCCAGTTACAAAAATCTAAGCCACGCCAGCACTTATCAACACAACACACATGAAATAGTATTCAAAGTTTCACCAACGTGTCTACACACTACACACGATATGTTGGATAAAACTTATTCACTCTGGAGATGTCACACAGTCGAGGCACTTGTGAGAGAGAGGCGAACTTCATTTCTAACAAAAGGATAGGCTAGATCTCCTCTGCTGCTTACGATTTCCTAGGTCACATTTACATTAACTTAAAGCTTCTAAAGAATTCTGAATAGACTCTTCTAGTGGCATGGGGGGGGGGGGGTGTCAAGGCTTAGCGGCGTAACGTTGCTAACGAGACAAATGAACAGGGGAACAATCCCCCTTCTTGCAAGGTAACCCTCTCTCAGCTAACTTCACGCACCCACCTCCATGAATAATTAAAAAAAAAAAATATTTATGTATGCACATTTATACTCACGCACACAGACACACACACACACACACATATATATATATATATATATATATATATATATATATATATATATATATAACTTTTAAGCACCTGAATGTGATCCGATGTAGACCTTAAAATAAAGATTAGAGGAACCCGATTTACACGCCTTGTAGACCTTAAAATAAAGATTAAAGGAACCCGATTTACACGCCTATGCATGAAAATCCCTTCGTGGTAAAAGTACAACGTCAAAGAACCTAGCTTTCACTTCCAGTTTCATCAGAGTAGATGCTCACTAGAACGTCAGCCGGGCAAGCCCAACCTTACCCCTACCACATTGTGGTGCTTGAACTTACGGTCCTGGGCGGGGATGGATCTACATGCTAGTGTACCAACCGTGTGTCACACGATCGTACATAGTTCATTTTGTGTATGTATTATGCTTGTATATTTCTCTCGGCCCGTCACATTGGTGGCCCCGGAGTGACTCGAACAACCAGCCTTCTCTCGGCACGTCACACTAGGCAAACGAGTTACCACTGTACTAGCCAGGAGTACAGGAAGAACATTTTTCCACCTGTTTACTATGTTTGATATCACCATACCTCTTTTGGTGCTTGTAAAAAATCTTTATTCTACTATCCCATTGGGATAATCAAAACCTACTATAGAGCCGAATGGTGATCATGATCGCAGGTGTTATGATCAAACATAATGCCAAAAGCATTGAAGAATATCAATCTAAATTTGTGAAATGATGGTTACTAATTGTCATATTTTATGCCTGTGGATCTTTTTAGTTACATGTAATTATACACAAAAAATACTTCAATATATATTCACCTTTTAAATTACTTAACTAGGAAATATTCATATTAATCGAACGAGTTTTCGTCAATGTAGCAGTTCCAAATATAAAGGACAATGAAAGAGAATAATTATGTCTTCATTCGTTTATGTTGCCATCATGCAATTTTTAAAAGTGTGATGCGACGTGATCTGACATTTAAACTTTTCCGTGAGGCGTTCCGCCGCATAATTTAATATCAATCGATCAATAAATCTTTCACTTGGAGTGAATTAATATATAATGTTTACCTAGAATCAGGATTGTTGTCAGATACAGCTATTGCTACTAGTGGTTTATCTGAATAAATGATAATCATGCGTGCTACTGATAAAATTATCCTAAAATGACCAAGTGTTTTTACTTACAGACCAGATGCTAAAGGGTATTTTTGAGTATAGCGTCCACTAACGTCATTATATAGTTTTTTTTTGTTAATTCATCACCTCTGGGTATTCCTGAGTTAAAATCAGCTAGATACCAGATTGGCACTCTTGAAGAGTTTTTTTTTTTAATACGAAAAACAAAATGGCTACCAATGCTATAGGAATAATTTTTTGGACCATATTTTCAATTTTGATAAACTTAGAATCACAATTTTGGCGTCTAATGTGATTTCAGGGTCAAAATAATCTAAATATTACGGAGTAAAAGTTATATATGTAAAATTCCCCAACAACTTTTTAAAATAAAGGCCATTTAAAATTGACAAATGTAGTTTTTGGCAGTACTTTGCTTTTGATATATCAGGAGAGTGCTGAAATAAAAGTTCCTTATATTGACAATGCCCCCATGCAACAGCTATGGGAACTACCAAAAAATAAAAATGGAGAACAATTGTTTTATCTATCGGGTAGGTATTCTTAGAAACTTTGCTTTTGCTGTAGTTATGGTGGTAATTTTTTACTCTAAAAATCTTTCTTTCAATGGAAAGTATCCACTGATATTTTTGATCACCAGAATACAATTACAATCTAATCACATTGTAATACGACGGTGGCTCCTCAACATCCGGATCTCAGTATTGATAATGTTTCTTTAAATATGTATGACTCTTTCAAAATTTTAGGTGTGATTCTCGACAGTAAATTTACTTTTGAGAAACATATAAGGTCTCTGTCTTCTTCAATTGCACAAAAAATAGGCTTATTGAGAAAGTCTTACAAGATTTTCGGTGATCAATCTATTCTGAAGAAGTGTTTTAATTCTTTCATTCTACCTTGTTTTGAGTATTGTTCTCCTGTTTGGTCTTCAGCTGCTGATTCTCATCTTAATTTGTTGGACAGAAACTTACGGTCTATTAAATTTCTTATTCCTGATCTAGATATTAATCTCTGGCACCGTTGTTCAATTAGTTCATTATGCATGTTGCATAAGATTTTTCATAACTCTGACCATCCTTTACATTCAGATCTCCCTGGACAATTCTATCCTGTTCGTAATACTAGGCAGGCAGTTAATTCTAATAGCTAGGCCTTCTCCATCACGAGACTCAATACTACGCAGTACTCTAGAAGTTTTATTCCAGCTGTTACCAAGTTGTGGAATGATCTTCCTAATCGGGTGGTTGAATCAGTAGAACTTCAAAAGTTCAAAGTTGGAGCAAATGCTTTTTTGTTGACCAGGCGGACATGAGTCTTTTTATAGTTTATTTATGACATATTTGTTTTTGATGCTGTTAATAGTTTATATATGACATGTCTGTTTTGACGTTGTTACTGTTTTTAGAATGATTTATTGTTAATTTGTTCTCTTCATTTATTTATTTCCTTATTTCCTTTCCTCACTGGGCTATTTTTCCCTGTTGGAGCCCCTGGGCTTATAGCATCTTGCTTTTCCAACTAGGGTTGTAGCTTGGATAGTAATAATAATAATAATAATAATAATAATAATAATAATAATAATACATTGAGATAGTTAGGGGGTTTATTATAAATTCGAGAATATTCTCGAAATCCATTTAATTCAGGAAGCAATTCAATGTCAATTTTAGTATTAATTATTAAAATCATCTTATTCAGAGAAAATTGAAATGTTAATTGTGGAATCAAGACTCCTGCATACTGCCCAGTCTTCATCTTTATAATCACCATAATTTTCTTCCAAATTAGCTCCCATAGCTCTGGTATGCTGTTTGCAACAGCTTGACGCAGCATTAAAACTGCTGAAAACTGAACTAGACAAGTGGTGTGACACACAACCACATCTCCCAGTGGAAGATGGGTTGGACTGAGGTTCAAATACCATACAGGTCTTTGGTCCTTTGGAAGGAATTCCGACAGAGATATAAGAGTTGATTCTGACTATACTTTGCATATTTCTGCCAAAATCTGTTTTAGTATCTAGAATGAAAATCAACCTGTCTCCTCTATTATAACTGATTGGTAGGTATATAATCACTATAACTTGTGACTTTCAACTTTTCAATAAAGCCACAAATACAGTACTTTTCATATAGAATTCGCTCTGCAACAGGGTCACAGATGAAAAAGGTAATTCCTGTAGGACTATGAAAAAACAGGTAACAAGGTCTTAAAACTGAAATATAAAATAGGCCTTTTGATTAACTACTTTCCATAAATAGTTTGAAATATAACATCAATACCATTAATAACATCAATATGAGGACTACAAAAACTAAGGAAAAGTATTTCTTCCCAGGCAAGGATTCGAACGTTGATGCTGATTAGGTATAAACATAAAACATTTGACGTGGAGTGACAAGTGATAGACTTATCATAGGGCAGCTAAGTGTTATATATCATCTATATTGATGAATAATGAAGATGGATTGATTTCAATTCCATTTACAAACTGAATTCATTAGGTATATGCATGGCAGATCTTTCTTTATGGTTTTATGGTTGAGGTGCTAAGGTTCGAATTCTTGACCAGGCAGAGGTACTTATCAAGAAAACAATTTACTTATGGGTACACACAGTACAGTTATTACCAATCAGCTACAATGGCGGTTTGTACTTAAGTACAAATCCTGAATTCATTCGATATGAATATACAAGGCAATGTCGGAATTAATTCTTATCTCTCTACATTTCTATTCGATAAAAAGGGTTGAACCCTTGGCCGGGCTAAAGTATTTGTCATAAAAGAAATTTCCCTACGTTAATATGTACAATCCATTGGCAGAGTGAATTCAATATTAAAAGGTATTTGTGACTGATTTGAAAATTGAAAAGCACATTAAGTGAGTATATATATATATATATATATATATATATATATATATATATATATTACTACTAATCAAGCTACAAACCTAGTTGGAAGAGAAGATGATATAAGCCCAAGGGCTCCAAGGGAAAATAGCCCAGTGAGGAAATGAAATATGGAAATAAATAAACGATAACAGAAGTAATAAAAATTTTAAAATAAAATATTTTAAAAAGTATTAACAACCATCAAAAGACATAATTAATATATAGACTAAAAAACTTAAGTCACCCTGTTCAACATAAAAACATGTGCGGCAAGTTTGAACTTTTGAAGTTGATTCAACTACCCGAATAGGAAGATCATTCCACAATTTGGTCACAGCTGGAATAATATATATATATATATATATATATATATATATATATATATATATATATATATATATATATACACACACATATATATACACATATATATACATATATATATATACATATATATATGTATATATATATACATATATATATATACATATATATATACATATATATACATATATATACTGTATATATAAGATATATATAATATATATAATATATATATACTATATATATACTGTATATATAAGATATATATATTATATAATATATATATACTATATATATATATATATATATATATAAATATATATATACTGTATATATATACAGTATATATATATATATATATATATATATATATATATATGTATACATATAAATATATATATATATATATATATATATATATATATATATATATATATATACAGCTGGAATAATATTTATATGTATACATACATACACATACATACATACATATATATATATATATATATATATATATATATATATATATATATATATATATATATATATATATATACAGTTTTCCCCTGTCCGTGTGTGAGCGAGTTTGCATATCTTTCCTGCCGTTATCCCTACATCAAGGAGTGCTGAATGATGCGACCTCTCCAGTGCCTTCTATCAAAGGTATCCTCTCTGCACACCTGTTCTCTCTCCATATCATCCTTCACCTTATGCCACTATCTAATTCTCTGCTCCCCTCTCGACTTTGCTTCCTAACAGGTTCCTCCCAAGCCCTCCGAACTTCCTCCCCACCATCCATCCTTAACACGTACTCTTACCATCTCCGTCGTGACAGCATTACCACCTCTGTAATCTTTACTCCACTAACCATTCTTCTTATTTCATAATTCTAGAATCTTTCAAGCAGGAATATTCACATAATCCACCTTAGCATTGTCAACCTCATTCTCTCATGCTTTCCTTCCTCTTTCTGTCTTAGAGCCTACGTTAATGACCCATACATTATTATTATTATTATTATTACTAGCCAAGCTACAACCCTAGTTGGAAAAGCAAGATGCTATATGCCCAAAGGTTTCAATAGGGAAAAATAGCCCAGTGAGGAAAGGAAATATGGAAATAAATACATGATGAGAATAAATTAACAATAAATCATTCTAAAAACAGTAACAACGTCAAAACATATATGTCCTACATAAACTATTAACAATGTCAAAAACAGATATGTCATATATAAACTCTAAAAAGACTCATGTCAGCCTGGTCAACATGAAAACATTTGCTCCAACTTTGAACTTTTGAAGTTCTACTGATTCAACTACCCGATTAGGAAGATCATTCCACAACTTGGTAACAGATGGAATGAAACTTCTAGAATACTGTGTAGTATTCAGCCTCATGATGGAGAAGGCCTGGCTATTAGAATTAACTGCCTGCCTAGTATCACGAACAGGATAGAATTGTCTAGGGAGATCTGAATGTAAAGGATGGTTAGAGTTATGAAAAATCTTATGCAACATGCACAATGAACTAATTGAACGATGGTGCCAAAGATTAATATCTACATCAGGAATAAGAAATTTAATAGACCGTAAGTTTCTGTCCAACAAATTAAGATGAGAATTAGCAGATGAACACCAGACAGGAGAACAATACTCAAAACAAGGTAGAATGAAAGAAATAAAACACTTCTTCAGAATAGATTGATCACCGAAAATCTTGTAAGACTTTTTCAATAAGCTAATTTTTTGTGCAATTGAAGAAGACACAGACCTAATGTGTTTCTCAAAAGTAAATTTGCTGTCGAGAATCACACCTAAAATTTTAAAAGAGTCATACAAATTTAAAGAAACATTATCAATACTGAGATCCTGATGTTGAGGAGCCACCGTCCTTGACCTACTTACAATCATACTTTGTGTTTTATTAGGATTCAACTTCATACCCCATAATTTTCACCATGCACTAATTTGAGCTAAATCTCTATTAAGGAATTCACCAACCCCAGGGGATGGAATTGATGCAAAGAGAGTAGCATAATCTGCATATGCAACAAGCTTGTTTTCTAGGCCAAACCATGTGTCATGTGTATATGTGTATATAGTATGAAAAGTAATGGGCCAAGAACACTACCCTGTGGAACACCGGATATCACATTCCTATATTCACAATGGTGCCTATCAACAACAACTCTTTGAGATCTATTACTTAAAAAATCAACTGTTTAAGTTTGAAAACAAAGGCCTCATGATTAACATGGTCAAAGGCAGCACTAAAATCAAGGCCAATCATACGAACTTCCTGACCACAATCAAGGGATTTCTGTACACCATTGGAGATTGTAAGAAGGGCATCACATGCTCCAAGGCCTTTACGAAAACCAAATTGCAAACTAGGGAATAGATGATTATCTTCAACAAACCTATTAAGACGTTTCGCCAGAACACGTTCAAAAACTTTATATAATATGGGAGTTATGGAAATTGGGCGGTAATCAGTGGGACTTAAGGTACCACAAACACATTTACATAGAGGAGTAACATTACCAATTCTCCAACAAGTGCTAAAAGCTCCTCTTCTTGCTAACTTGCGCAAAATAACAGATAACTTTGGAGCTAAGAAGTCTGCTGTCTTTATAAAAAACAAAGGAAAATGCCATTTGGGTCTACACCTCCATAAGCATCAAGGTCCATCAACAGACCTTTAATCTCACGAGATCGAAAAGCTAAACTAGTTAGTTTAGCCTCAGGAAAACAGGAATGAGGAAGTTAAAGTTTTTCATTACTCTGATTACTGTCAAAAACATCAGCCAACAGGGTTGCCTTTTGCTTTGGACAGTGAGTGACTGAGCCATCTGGTTTAAGTAAAGGAGGAACTGTTGCATCTACACCAAAGAGTGCAGATTTAAGGGTAGACCACCATTTATGTTCCTGAGTGGTACCAGAAAGGTTTTCTTTTATGGTTAAATTGTACTCCTTTTCAGTTGACGCATAAACTCTCTGTGCAAAAGCTCGAAGCTGAGTATAGTTGTTCCAGGTCAAATCTGATCTGTTACTCTTCCAAAGATGATAGGCCTCCTGCTTCTCCAAATAAGCACGTCTACAATCATCATTGAACCACGGTTTGTCCTTCACTCGGTACCTTAGCACACGAGAAGGGATACGCCTATCAATTAGGCTATGTTGACAAGATTCTCATTCACAGGGACAACAGGATCTACACTATTATATAATTGTGACCAATTCAAGCACAAAAGATCATGCAAAATCCCATTCCAGTCTGCTTGGGATTTCATTTAAATTTTACTGTGTTATAGATCCTGACTTTTAGCTTGACTGGCATTTTTTTTATCACCTTACACTCCTACTACATTTATTCTCGAGCCTCCTCTTTCCAAAGGCTCTTTCCACCTTACAGGCATTCTTTGTAAGTCTTCGTCACTTCCTACATCTCTTCATTTAACCCTGGATAGGTACGGTGGGTCGTTTGCGACCCCGAGCGTCAAAAAAAAACAGGTTTTTCTCACGTGACTCACCCCCGTGACTGAATTTGTGGGTGATCGACCTGCAGGAGGTGTCTCCCCTACACGCTCTAGTAGTGTCCAGATGTGCATTGCTGTAGCTGTACTCCTTCCCCGATTTCTGAGACGCGTCGGGGTCGTTCGCGTCCGAGTTTACCCTTCTGAGGTAGTTTGCATAATTATCAAAGTTATTACGTATTATGAAATTGTCGTAGAATGGTGCAACTTGTATAGGTTATCAGTTGTGGAAAGTCTTGGTGGATTGTTTGGCTACCATGTGCATGTTTTTTTTTTTAGTTAAAATGTCGTTCATCACCACGAGGACCATTTTACCGCGAGTGCCCCTTTTTCATTTTTTTTCATTTTTTTGCCAAGTCATTTTTCCGTAAGATATTGCCAAATAGTGTCGTAAAACTTTTGCTTGTTTAGTGTTGGAAAGTGTGTCTAGATGATCTGGCTACCCATGCATGACTTTGTTTTTGTCAGATACGACGTAGTTATTGGTATATTGGGTATTTAACTGCGGTTACCAATTTCTGTTTTTTTTTCAATATTTGTAAAAATTACTACGTAGTAAGGAATTGCCGTATATTATTCATTTTTTTTTCATGTTTATGTGTTAGAAAGTGTGCCTTGATGGTTGGGCTAACACGTGCATGTCTTTTTTTTTATCTGAGATGTCGTATATTAGAATGTCGGGCATTTTACCGCGAGTGTCCCTTTTTCCTTTTTTTTCATTTTTTTGCCAAGTCATTTTTCCGTAAGATATTGCGAAATAGTGTCGTAAAACTTTTGCTTTTTTAGTGTTGGAAAGTGTGTCTAGATGATCTGGCTACCCATGCGTGATTTTGTTTTTGTCAGATACGACGTAGTTATTGGTATATTGGGTATTTAACTGCGGTTGCCAATTTCTGTTTTTTTTCAATATTTGTAAAAATTTACTACGTAGTAAGGAATTGCCGTATATTATTGATTTTTTTTTCATGTTTATGTGTTAGAAAGTGTGCCTTGATGGTTGGGCTAACACGTGCATGTCTTTTTTTTTATCTGAGATGCCGTATATTAGAATGTTGGGTATTTTTCCGCGAGTGCCCCTTATTATTTGTTTTGCATTTTTTTGCTTAGTCATGTTACCGTAAGGAATTGGCAAGTAGTGTCGCAAAACTTATATTTTTATAGTGTTGGAAAGTGTTTTTAGATGATCTGGCTACCCATGCCTATTTTTTTTTTAGCCAGATATGGCGTATATATAAGTATGTGTTCGATTTTCCTGTGATTGCCATTTTTTCGTTTTTTCCCATTTCTTTCAAAATTACTACGTACTAAGGAACTATCACAGAGTAATATTTCATTTATATGTTTATTTGTCGGAAAATGTGCCTTGATGGTTTGCCTAGCACGTGGCTGAAATTTTTTTTTTCTGAAATGCCGTATATTAGAATGGCCATTTTTCCACGAGTGCCCCTTTTTATTTGTTTTGCATTTTTTTGCTTAGTCATGTTACCGTAAGGAATTGGCAAGTAGTGTCGCAAAACTTATAATTTTATAGTGTTGGAAAGTGTTTCTAGATGATCTGGCTACCCATGCCTATCTTCTTTTTTTAGCCAGATATGGCGTATATATAGGTATGTGTTCGATTTTCCTGTGATTGCCATTTTTTCGTTTTTTCCCATTTCTTTCAAAATTACTACGTACTAAGGAACTATCACAGAGTAATTATTCATTTAGATGTTTATTTGTCGGAAAATGTGCCTTGATGGTTTGACTAGCACGTGGCTGAATTTTTTTTTTCTGAAATGCCGTATATTAGAATGTTAGCCATTTTTCCTCGAGTGCCCGTTTTTATTTGTTTTGCATTTTTTTGCTTAGTCATGTTACCGTAAGGAATTGGCAAGTAGTGTCGCAAAACTTATATTTTTATAGTGTTGGAAAGTGTTTCTAGATGATCTGGCTACCCATGCCTATCTTTTTTTTAGCCAGATATGGCGTATATATAGGTATGTGTTCGATTTTCCGGTGATTGCCATTTTTTCGTTTTTTCCCAATTCTTTCAAAATTACTACGTACTAAGGAACTATCACAGAGTAATGATTCCTCTAGATGTTTATTTGTCGGAAAATTTTGTTTACTTTTTTTTTGATTGAATATCATCAAATTTTTTTAGCTAAAATATTGTTTTACATTTTTTTTTTCGATTTTATTTCCCTTCAAAAAACTTTTTTGGGTCAGAATTTTAATTTTATATTCGTAAAATAATCGACAATTATCCAGCAACCCACCATACAATTTTTATGCATATCCAATAATAATTAGATTAGTAAATAACACCTTGAAATTGACATACCCTTCCTACATTTCAAGTGGCAGATTAGGGAGTCTGAGTCAGTGTGGTTGGCGGCCATTTTGTGGACATATCCGAAGCGTAAGCTGCCCTATCTATATATATTCTTGTTCCCTATAGAATTTGTGATATTTTGGTATATTTTTACCTGCATAAATATCATATTATATATTAAATATATGTATTTTTTTACGGAATTTCTAAGTACTCAAAAAATTACCTTTAGATATGG
>NC_090761.1:5751738-5759238 GCF_036898095.1 Palaemon carinicauda
TGGTACTTGATGTATTGATCGCGTTTTACACACTCTTTACATCCTGCTCTCTCCTTCTTACATGTGGCGAATAAACAGGTTCTTTACAAGTCAAATATATGGGAACTAGAAACGAAACATCATAAACTCTTCCAGTTTTATTTTCACTTGAGAAGCTGTAGGTCTGAAATACAAATTTTTCAGCGTCTATTTCTTGCCACGTAAGGCTTCATTACCACAATTATATTTATTTTCCTTGCTTCCAAATTCTCTCTCTCTCTCTTTTTTAGGACGTAAGTTACTCAATTTCCGTTTGTCTCCTAGTTGAATTTATCGAAGCTCTTATACTGTATTTATGAACACAAAAGTAGAAAATCATGCCATCATATAATGTGTAGCTTGATCTTCCCACTGGAAATTTAGAATAAGAGAGAGAGAGAGAGAGAGGAGAGAGAGAGAGAGAGAGAGAGAGAGAGAGAGAGAGAGATCTTCGTAGTAAATCAATATATATATATAATTTAATTCAAGACTCCAAGATTAAGATGAATCATCGCCAACTTAGAAATCGGGGCCTAGATATTAAGCAATATACTCGCACAGTAATCTAAAATATTATGCAGTCACCTATTATGATTAACAATAAAACAACAAACTGCTGTGGATTTAAACTCTTTTTAGTTTATCGTTGGTCTCTAAGTCTCTAATTTATCTAGTTTAACTAGACAAAGTAATCGACAGGATGCAAGTAAAAGGCAAAACGTTTGTTATTATTTGTATGCAATACTTTTAGGAGAAGGAAATCATATGGCAAACCTGAATTCATGATTAAGGAAAATGAAGGTGGGATAAAAACGAAAATTGGAAAACGCGAGAAAAGAAACTGCTCAGCAAATTCATGCCGATGGTAATCAAAAGTCTTGCATGAACTATGTAACTACGACTAAACATCCAATTCTACAATAAAAACTCAAAGAAAAACATTCTTTTCATAGCTCGAAAAAGGAGGAACCTTCATGAGAGAAATACATTAAATAAATTTTAGTTTGATATAAAACCTTGAGTTTTCTAAAACAATATCATGACTGGGCTCATGATAGCAGGCGGTGTCAATGCCCTTCGAAGCCTGGATGCGAGAACACTTCAAATTAATCAGTCATGATAGCCGTAGCCATATAAGACTTATAAAAGTGAATGGAGAGTCCGAATATTTTGTCACACTAAAGTTATGACTTTAATTATTACAAAACAAACCTAATTGTTTTAGACTTATCACCTTTTTGTCAGAAACATAGCGGTTATGATGAACGGCTGGTTGAATAGGAATAATAGAGTCGTAGTAAAAAGAATTCATTACCACTGGGAAAGACAAGTTCTTGGTAAGAAAGGCCTTCTCTGCAAGGAAAACAACAAAGGGTAATAAAATAACCATCCTTAAAAAAATACAGTATGACCATGAACTTGATTGAATTGATTGCTAATATGTAAAAATTAGACAATACAATTTCCCAGCCACATAAATAATCGAAAGAATAGTAATGTAACAGGAAACAGATATTCTGTTTTAAAAGATACATCAGAAACGATGTATTTGCTTATAGCGACTACTGTATATAGGAAGCACAGAATCGCTCTAATGTTTCCTCCTAATGGTAAATCTAGACGACAGATTTCGATGAAATGTTGGCATATAAGGAAAGATATCTATATCTAACATCAGATATCCAAGTAGATATTTTATCTTTGTATATACCTTACTCTTATGAGTGACCAAAATAAAATGCAGCTCTTAAAATAGGGGTCACTGTTGGAAAGCCCCTCAATTGTAATAAATTTCATTCCTGAAAAGGTAAAAAAGTCACAGCTGCATTGACTCGCAAGTCGGGTAACAGCTTGGACCCAGTATACGTTTACACCCCTGGTGCTATAACAAGGAAGGTTGCTCCTACAGTTGGGAGGTCTGATCTTACCTTGGTCTCATTAGTAATTAAGACTGAGCAGCCTGTCCCTGGTGTGTCATATTCGTACTCTTTTACGATATGAATTGTCTGAAGCAGACTGGAATGCCCTTTTATGAGAGGTTTTGCTTTTGAATTGGTTGAGATGGCCTATTTGATGACGTCCTTAACTGGTAATCGCCAGACTGGGGTTCGAGTCCCCCTCAAACTCGTTAGTTCCTTTAGTGGCTTCATCATCCATATGATTGTGAGTTAATGTTAAGAGGTTTGAGGGAGCCTGTAGGTCTACCTGTTGAGTCATCAGCAGCCACTGCCTGGCCCTCCCTCGTCCTAGCTTGGATGGACAGGGAGCTTGCGCGCTGGTCATATGTATATATGTCAGTCTTCAGGGCATAGTCTTACTTGCTAGGGAAATGTCACTGTCCCTTGTCTCTGCCATTCATGGGTAGCCTTTAAACCTTCAAAATGTATAAAGGAGTTGAGCCTGTATCTATCTTGAATGAATATCTGGTCAACATAATTGATAGCCGCATCCCTTCTTTAAATAAAATACCAAGTGAAGAACAAGCCCTGGTTCAATGATGATTGTAGATGCACGTATTTGGAAGCATGGGCTGGAAAAAAATTAGTTTGGTGGCGAAAGGAGTTTTCGATAGAATAGCTGAAGACACATCGGAGGAAATCATCCCCAAGTTTTGGGATATCAAGAGAGATAGAAATTGATCATCGATTATCCACTATGTGCACCGATTGTATTGTTTGTAAGACTTGGCGTTCATAATGGAGATGGGTAGGCTTCGATTTCAAGTACAAAAACCTGAATTGTACAGTAATATGAACTGCTGTGTCGAAATAAACTTTTATATACTTTGATACACGATTAGATAAGTAGACTATTTACTTCTATATCTAAATTGACTATTACTTCTATATCTAAACCAAAATGCAGGATCAAATACTGGCAAAGGTTTGTGCAGTGATGAGATGCATAATTCCACTTTGAATCTTTGAATTCAATGTAACAAGTCAAAATCTTGTCAATTATAAAAATCATATTTGACTTAATAATTTGAATGTATGAAAACCATGTGTTGAGAGATATAGCTATAAAAATTAATCATGCATTATAAACTTACCAATCACCTGCCATTCGTAAGACAACCCTTTTTTGCAATTCTAAGTAGAATACAAAAAACATTTTATATGAATTCGTAAATTATATATGATATCATCTTATATCTTTATTGATTGCTTATTTCAGTATCGAGATCCAAATGACAAGATTTGAAATAAGGATAGAGTAAAAGCACTTATCTTATAGATTATTTATAATTACGCTCAACTTGATATCAAAATTATTTGTGGCCTAATATTTGGAATGATTCCTCTCTCTCTATTTGTATGTATGTATGTATATATGCATGTATGTATATTACTAATTGCTAGCTCTCCAAAGAGGGGCGACTAAGTAGTGCTAACCTTCCGGTTCTTTATCCTCTTTGACTGCCACTATCATTGTCGAATAGTCACACTACTTAGGATCAATGTAAATATAAACCACGATGGCATTTAATATCGATATTTACATTGATTAAAATTACGAGTGTCAGTGATACATATTTATCATAAATAACCACGTGTAGCAAATCACTAATCAGCTATCATGGTGGAGATGGATTGATTTCAAGTATAAAAACAGATTCCTGAATTTAACAGGTATATGTATAGAGTGGACTTGGAAAAAAATGTATATCTCTTTTAGAGCTCTATTGGTAAATTTGTTCTTGCTAACATTATGTCGACTCAGAGATATAGGTTCGAATACATGCCCAGCCAGAAACATTTACCATAAATGAATTTCAAGTGGATATACATTCCCAAGGGTAGAATTCAAAATTAGATTTAATTGTGGTTGATATTTAAATTGATTAATATCACGAGTGTTTGTGATAGATATACATCACAAATCACCACGTGTAGCACACTCACTAAACTATCATGGTGGAGATGGATTGATTTCAAGTCTGAGAACACATTCCTGAATTCGACAGGAATATGTACAGTGGACTTGATATGAATTTAGATCTCTCTTGATAGCTAAATTGGTAAAGGGGTCAATGCTACATTGTTTCGGCTCAGAGGCAATGGTTCGAATTCTTGCCCAACCTGTGACCTTTATCATAGCCTACATGAATTTCCAGTGGATATACATTCCAAAAGCAAGAATTCGATATTAAATGCTTTTGCGGTTGATAATTATATATATACAGTATATATATATATATATATATATATATACATATATATATATATATATATATATATATATATATATATATTTATATAACTAGTCATGGTTGAAGCCCCTTATCTGCAAAGTAAATTACACTTTCGACTTACGTTAACAGACCCACAATACTTTTTAACGGAACGTGGCCATCATCTCACTTCCGCAGATTCTAGTTTGGGTCTTAGTGGGTAAAAATTATACAAATCACACACACACACATACACACACACACACACACATATATATATATATATATATATATATATATATATATATATATATATATATATATATATATATATACACATTTATATGCGCACACATGTATGTTTGAGTGTAGTGGACGCAATTCTCTTAACAGGTTAAAATCAGCGGATAAATTAGCTATGATACTTCTCATATTGGAATTACAAAGAAGATGGATACTCGCCGGTACTTTCATAGAGGTGCATATGACACGTTTCTTTATTGTCGCGCTGAAAAGTACTAATTAGCCATGCAAAAAACCAAATTCATCTCGTTTGACGCCAATGAGGAAATCGTGGATAACAAAAACTTCGATATAGATCTGAAATATATTTCTTTTGGATAAATTGAAGGTTTAAGTAAAAGCCAAGGACCAAAGAAAGCAATAGGAAGAGGTAGGATAGGGGAAAATAAGATGGTTTGACCAAGAGGAAAAGCGACAGACCCACGTCTTAGAGGAGAGAGCAATTCCGTAAATCAGGGAAACAGAGATGAAGGAAAATTTCCAAAGCTTTTGTAGTATACCGAAGGAAATGCTTTGGAAGCCAATTAAGCTTATGGTTTTTATTTCATCTTAATTTACTATTATACCTTTAAAAAATTACGAATTTCTAAGATGTTGACACACGTCAGGAAATCTCTCAGAGGCATAAGGAGAGTAAATGTGAGCATAAGCTTTCTGTCTAAACTCATAGTTTTGTGATTTCTCATCCATTCCACCCCCCACCTCACTCTCTCTCTCTCTCTCTCTCTCTCTCTCTCTCTCTCTCTCTCTCTCTCTCTCTCTCTCTCTCCGTCTGACTTCCTTTCATGAACCCCCTCCCCTTCCATTCCTAGCCATTGCAACATTCCCGTCTATCCCAGTCAACTGCCTCTAACCCTCCCCCATCCCCATCTCCAGCATCCACCACCATCCCCCTCCTTCTCCCATTCCCATAAAAGCCGTGCCGTGATTGGCTGGGCGGGCGAGTTCCCCAATGGGTGTGTCGGACCTAATTCAATCACAGAGAATTAATTGTTTCCGATCGTATCCATTAGGGGTTGTTAGCCCTGTTGGTTTGCTGGAGCTCCCTAGCTGAGGAGTGGGTGGGTTGCCCCTACTCCTATCCTTCCCCCTTGTGCGTCCAACGTAAGGATTGAGAGAGAGAGAGAGAGAGAGAGAGAGAGAGAGAGAGAGAGAGAGAGAGATTTGGAACTAGAAAGAGAAGTGTTAGTGTCAAGGGAAGAGGAAGAGGAGAGAGGGACCACTTCTGTCGACGTGGCTCCATATAAAAAAAAGACAAACAAAATATGAAGGAAAAAAAGGTATAGCGAAAAAGGTGAAAAGAAATGAAAAAGGAGGAAGAAAAACATAGGCAATAAAAACGGATTGCAGTTGACAACCACTCCCCCCCCCCTCTCTCTCTCTCTCTCTCTCTCTCTCTCTCTCTCTCTCTCTCTCTCTCTCTCTCTCTCTCTCTCAAAGTATTGCCAATCTTCGTGTAAGGACGTCGGGGGTATCTTCCAACTATATATAAAAGTCCACTTACTATTACTAACAATAATATTGACATGAACAATTTCCACTTATGGAGTCGAACAGAGCTCACTAAAGAACCAATTAAATTTCTGCACAATCATAAACTATGATTGAAGAGTTAATCAACACAAGTATATTTTACGAATAATTAATCGACTTCGGATACGAATATTCAACAGATTTCATATAACGTATCGTATCGTGTACGAAAACATCAATTTGGTTCTATATTTTGTTATGTGGCGAGGTACGAGCCTTAAATAAAACAGTATGATAAGCCGTAGTAAAATAATGAAGTAGATACATAATGTTTTACAATATGCATTTAATAGGATAACTTTAGATGTAAAGTAATTAACTTATACGAAATCAAACCTAAAGTTATATGAAGAATATAACAATGTATATAAAAAATATAGCATTGTTCATAATTTTTTCCAAGGATAATTTTGATTCTGAATACCCAATATTTTAATGATTTCTTTTTTTACAATACACCATTGCCATTAATTAAAAAAAAAAAAACATTTAGGGTATATAAAAAAATTACATTCCAACAAACCTTGGACATAAAATCTTGATCCAACCTATGTGAAAACGCAAAATTTCTAACCAATCAAAGTTATCAGCCTGGAGGAGAAAATCCAGAGTAAAGAAAATCCACTTACGATTTCAGACAAATTCTTCGAAACCCTTTATGACAAACAATTCTCAATCCCCCAAAATCATCCCTTTCCAGAAAAAATGTATAAAAAGGGGACAGACATTATTTTGAGGATATTCCAAAATATTTCCCATGAAATGAAATCACATACGTGGCCGCGTGGTTGTGGGGGAGATTTAGAATATTCCATTAGGGTTTTTTGGGGGAACGACTATAGACTAGGCAGATAGATTAATATTCTAGGAGAAAAACACTATCTGGGGGAATTCTACAAAGCTGTCCACTGACGATGTTTATGTATAAACGAGACACAAATGGATAAGTCGACAAGTATCTAGTATGTATCAATCTATGGTTACTGCATACATGCATGCATACATACATAAACACACACACACACACACACACACACATATATATATATATATATATATATACATACATATATATATATATATATATATTGTGTATATATATGCACATATTATGCGTATATATATGCATATATATACACACATACTATATATAAATATATATATATATATATATATATATATATATACATATATATATATGTATGTATATATATATATATATATATATATATATATTTATATATATAGTATGTGTGTATATATATGCAAATATATACGCATATGTTCATATATATACGCATAATATGAGCATATATATACACATAATAAATATATATATATATATAT
The DNA here is from genome assembly GCF_036898095.1 of Palaemon carinicauda. Lineage (NCBI taxonomy): Eukaryota > Metazoa > Arthropoda > Malacostraca > Decapoda > Palaemonidae > Palaemon > Palaemon carinicauda. The sequence continues at coordinate 5,759,114 of NC_090761.1, forward strand.
ATATATATATATATATATATATATATATATATATATATATATATATATATAGTGTATGTATGTGGTTGAACTAGAACCTTAATAACTATTACAAGTCACGCACTTGGGTTTTGTCACCATGTTAA
>NC_090761.1:5764238-5781738 GCF_036898095.1 Palaemon carinicauda
CTCTTACATCCTACCTCTAACATCTTATGATCCAATCTCTTACATCCTACGTCTAACGTCTTATCTCTTATTCTTACCTCTCACCTTTTACCTCGTACCTTTTACCTCGTACCTGTTACCTCGTACCTCTTATTCTTACCTCTCACCTTTTACCTTGTAAGTTTTACCTCTAACACAGTAACTCTTACCTTTTACCTCTTACTCCTTACCCTTTACCTTGTAGGTTTTACCTCTTACCTCGGATATCATGCCTCCTCTATCCTAACACCTCAAGTCCTATGAGTATTGACTATTGACTGATAAAAACTGACTGATCAAAATAAACTGATAAAAAATTTGATTAGGTACCGATAATACGATACATTTCTCTCTCTCAAAGTAAATCTGCTACTCCTCGCCATGACTATGGGTAATGTCAAAAGCAAGCGACCGGCGACACCCGGTTAAAATTTTTATATCAATTCTTTAAACCGCTCAATCGGGTAAACGTTTTGTTGTCAAGTTATGTTCGGATATAGACAGACGTTTCCCCGGTCAAAAGTTCCAACCGATTTATCGGTTTTTGGGTAAATTATATATATATATATATATATATATATATATATATATAAATATAATATAATATACATATATACATATATACATATATATATATATATATATATATATAGGTATATGTATATGTATATGTATATACATACATATATATATATATATATATATATATACACACATATATATATGTATATATATATGCATATCCTATGTATACATATACAGTATATATATATATATATATATATATATATATATATATATATTTATATACATATGTATATATACATATATATATATATACACACACATATACATATGTATAAATATATATATATATATACATATACACATATATATATACATATATATATATATATATATATATATATGTATGTATATATATATATATATATATATATATATATATATATATATATATATATAAATATAAATATATCCCAGGTCCGCGGATAAAGAGACATCAGAACATGAGTTTTTATCACTTTATTACAAAAAGGTTTGTGAATACACTTCATGCATCCCGACACTCTCAGACGAGCACCTCGTTCTAATGATCGGGCGAATTTTACTGCCTACCCCTCAGCAGGTAATGCAATGTTGCCCTGTCAATATGCTGAATTGTTAGGTTTTGTGGAATTCTCCACTGAGATGGAAATATCCTGCCACCAATAGGCTTTCAACACATTACCTTATGAGACTTGGCACACATCACCTATAACAGAGTTCAGTGATCGCGCACTAGTATAAAACACACATTACTCCCCCCCCCCCCCCACCAAGCTCCTCACTCCGGGAGGAGGTGCCCACTCGCCCTCTCTAGTCTGTGATATATTGAGGAGACACTGACCCGGAATAGGGCATGGTATATACTATAGTCAATTCTTTTTAGCGAGGCAGAATTGCACCGACTTGCAGGGGTGCCCTTTTAGCTCGGAAAAGTTTCCTAGCAGCTGATTGGTCAGAAGTGTTTTTGTCCGACCAATCAGCTATTAGTTAACTCTTCCGAGCTAAAAGGGCACCCCTGCGAGTTGGTGCAATTCTGCCTCACTAAAAAGAATTGACCATAGACAGAAATGCAACATGAACTATATACATAAAAATCACCCCAAAAACCACAGACATCTTCCACAAAAAAAAATAAATAAATAAAAAAAATGAAATATTGCATGTAAAAATGTACACAATATACTGTATATAAAACAATGTCACTCATTTCTTTTTATGGCCCCTGCACCTAATATATAGAGTACCCAGAGTGAACAAAAATCATACCAATATCAGTATTACACGACCTCATCAATAACATCCCTCTGGTTGTGGGCAATACGTTCCTTTTGGGCGGGACATCGATAGGAATTGATATTCCATCATCCCTCGATTTTACTTGTCCGGATTTACGGTACAATTTCGCAACACAACTCATAACCACCGTCTCGCCATTTTTAAAATCACTACTACACCTGGACTTGTAACTATTAATCGCTGGCCACTAGCTGTTTTCCCGAGAAAATCATTCAGCTTCCCGCCCTTCTCTTATAACTTTAAGTATAAGGTATTCACATCTACACCTTCCCTAACACGGCCTTTCCTCGAGGCTAAACTTTAATCCCGTAGCCACTTGCCCTTCGGGAGCCGTCCCGGCCCCAGCAACCAGGAATCATATAATACATAAATAATACAGCATCTACCTGACGGATCACACCTGACCTATTTAACCTCTTTCTGTTTGTTTTTATGTTCACTCAGTAGCATGTCATACATATTGCTACACTCAGCAAAATTATCACAACACTTTATTTATATATTAAGCACCAATATAAGAACACACTGTTATCATCAAGTTTCTCTAAAACACGTCAAAAGAAGAAATGAGGTCTGTTCAAACAACAACAGCAAAGAAAAAAAAATTCTACTTCCAACTCGAGGAATGTCGCGTATGCAGGGTTAAGGAGGTACACTCTGATTGAGACTTTTGAAAATACCTCTTCTAGCAACACCTTTAAGTGTGCCTGATGATGTTCAGACACTGTACCATTAACAATGCTTTGTATCACTACTATGTTAGATTTAACCATCTTTACTCGGTACGGACCCAAATACGCTGGCTCTAGTTTTGTTTCCTAGGTTGTAATCGTTTTAAATACACACGATCGCCAACTAATACTTTTACTGGTGCGGGTTTGACCCGACAATCATACTTTGAGCTGAGTTTCTCATTAGCTCTTTTCAAAATCCTTTCAGTGGTATTCATTACTCCATTTAAGAGATTCAATAAATAGACAAGGTATTGCTCAGTTGAATAATTTGGCAAGTGTTGCGAATTAATCAGGACCTTATACAGTAACAAAGGATCCTGTCCATACACTAAAAAGAAAGAAAGGCGTGTTCCTGAACGAGGCATTACAGTATATGCAATGTTCAAAGTTAGCTCAGCTGTAAGAAGCATGGCGTGCCAATGAAGGTGGTCATCAGCCACTAAGTAACGTAAAATTCGAACCACTTCGTTATTATGTGATTCTATGAAGCCATTAGCAGGAAGCTTATATGCGGTTACTGAAAAGTGTTTAATTTTCATCAAGTCCGTGACCGATTTCACCTCCTTATTTATAAACTCGAGACCATTATCACTTATCAAAATTTTCGGGCAACCAAACCTAGTAATGAAAGAGCACAGCACCTGGGCTAATGAATTTGCTGATTTATCCAACATTGCGTAAGTATGAGCGTAACAAGTAAATGCATCCACAAATACACATATATACTTGTGTTGAGTTATATCAGTAGGAAATGGTCCTACCACATCCATATGCACCCTATAAAATTTAATAGGAATCACAGGCCACTTTCTGGCTTCTGGTACAGTGTTTTTATGTTCTTTGAAACAGTTACAAGCATGACAACATTTTATATAATTTTCTATAGATTTTTTCATTCCTAACAAAAAGAAGGATTCTCGTGCTCTCCTTAATGTTCTATCAATCCCTAAATGCTCTGCATACGGACTTGCATGTACAATGTGGATGGCTCGATTAATTAAAGAGGGAGGAAGAACTACCGTTGTACAAAATTCCCCTCCCCTCTTCTCGTAAGCACAATATAAGATATCATTCTCTATAAGAAAAAATTCTCCCGAGGCACATTCAGAAATGACGGATAACTCTCTGATTCCCCTTTAATCACTGCTCAGACTCTTTCCATCCATTCCTCCATTTTCTGTACCTCTCAGACTTCCTTTATGTCCCAACCTCCCATGTCAATCTTACCTGCATCATCAGGGCACTCATTCTGGACACCCTAGTCATGTCCTCAGCCACTCACACATATTCACGTTCTCTCTCTCTCTCTCTCGGATCTCATTTTCCGATTGCTCCTCCCGTGAATTCACATCCCGTTTTCTATTTTGCTGATGGCCTTCAATATTTTGGTTTCGCTCTTTGTTCCACTTTTGTGCCCCAATTGTTACTCCTATTGCTGCACCTCTAGAGAGAGCATCAGCTACCTTGTTAGCTTTACCTTCTATATGGTCAAACTACTTTATATCAAAATCTAACAATCTTTCAATCCATCTCGCTTGTCTTGACGTCAAGTCACCTATGTAAAATAAATCACATAAGAGGCGATGATCACTTTGCAACTGAATCGGCTGACCTAATAAAAAGAACCGATGCCTCTCTAGAACCCAAAGAATAGCCAATGGCTCTTGATTAAATGTACAATGATTCTTTTCTGCCCTTTTAATGGCCTGGAAGCAAAACAAATGGGCTGCTCTCTACCTTTATCCTCCCGTTGAAAACTTATGCCACCAATAGCTATGCTACTCGCAGCTGTTGTCGCTAAAAACGGGCGATCAAATCTAGGATATGCGTGTAAGTAATTGCTAGTTAAGGCAGCTTTCAAATGATTAAAGGCCCTTTCTTCTCCCACTCCCCAATTTATTACTTTTTGCTTCTTTAAGGCATCTAATGGTCTCGGTATCTCTCCAAAACCTCTTATGAATTTAAAGTAATACCCAGCGAGCCCAAAGAACCCAGCTACTTCCTTAGGGGTACGTGGCCTGAGAAAATCTCTAATAGCTTCTACTTTACTGGGGCAGGGTTGCATACCTTCTGGGGTCATTAAATGACATGAAAGTTCGAAATGTTTACCGAAAAATTTGCACTTTGACAAATTTATTTTAATACTATTATGTCGGAGTGCTTCTAAAACTTTAAAAATATTGTTATTATGTTCTTCGACCATTTTTCTTGTAATTATATCGTCTAAATAAACAAGAACATTATGCCCAATTAAGGGCGACAAAACCACCATCATTACTCTAGAAAGATGACTTGGAGCATTTTGAACAACGAAAGGAAGAAAATTAAACAGAACTAGTTGACCGTTAGTTATAAATGCCGTTTTATATATACTGTCTCCCTGAATGGGTATTTGATAGTATCCAGATTTCAAATCGATAGATGTAAAATATTTACTATCCCATGCCTTCATAAGTAATTCTTCGATTGAGGGCAATGCAAATGCATTATCCTTAGTGACTGCATTCAATTTCGTATAATCAACACACAGTCTTACTGAGCCATCATTTTTCCTAACAGCTACACTTGGAGAAGCCCAGGGAGATACACTCTCCTCGATAATCCCTTGTTCCCTTAATTTACTAATTTCCCTTTCTATCTCTCCCTGGAAATGAATGGGTATCTTATGAGGCCTTGAACTGATCTGCTCCGCCTGACCAGTTTCAATGCTAAAAGGAAATCGATCAATCCTCCCAGGTGGCTCGTCTCCAATTTCAATTACATCGGAATTATCAACAATGTTACTAATTACAGGTTGATTTTCTGACGGACAAAGTTTTCGCAGTTGGAAAATCAAATTCTGAGCGCGTTTGTCTGTGCGGGCTGAAGTTGTGGCTCCCAAGATCCAATTATTAGCAATTTCACATAACTCTAATTCACCCACAGAATCACTTGCTAACACAACTCTTTCATTTGACAAATTAACTATCGTTTCATCAGCTCTGTTTCTTTTACTTCTGACTAGCCCTCTAAGACTACGTGTGCCCATCTGTCATGGCTCCCTCTGGAAGTGGCTGACACGGGGTCACTGTTATGCTCGTAACTGTTTGGGGAGGCAATACTCCTCTTATTTCAGGTACAGCTGTTACCTTACTTAATTGTCTCTCAGTCCCCGCACAAGCACTCACTCTTTCATGACTTAATATCGGCAAAATGCACCCTCCTGCTTTAACTGTTATTTTATCTTTTCCCCTGCAAACGTATATTTGATTACTCGTAATAAAATCTAACCCCAGTATAGCTTCGATTCCTGGAATTCCCAAAGTGGGCAAGACATATCCCATCTTAAAGTTGACGATGTTTGTATGCCTTGTGTGTAGTTTATTTCCTCCTGGCGTGTCGAGGATGATGGATGCCGCTGACTGCAGTGGGTTTGAGAAAAAACCTTTTTCAATAAGCGAAACACTGGCTCCCGTGTCAATCAGAGCTTAAATGGACTTATCTGGTAGGTCAATCTTGATTGCTAATATTCCTACCCGCCCATTAGGATATGTAGGGCACACCCCAATGACCTCGCTTGCAATACCGCTGCCCCCTGCTCCTGCCCCTAGTGCTGCGGAAGTGAGGTTGGGAGTATCAAAGGAGGTCCCGGTGCTTGCTTCATCGAGTCCATCCTAGTCACTCTCACGACTGCCTCAGCTGCTGCTTTTGATGTCATTCGGTGGGGGGGGGGGGCGGTCATTGATCTCCCTCGTCTCCCCCTTCCTCTGTTTTCTTTTCCTCGGATGTTGGGCAGGGGGTGGTTTGCATGTGCCAAATCCCGCCCAACTTCAACGTTTTTTGCTGGGCACTCTCGAGACAGGTGACCGTTGGCCTGACAAGTGTAACAGAGGGTGAACCCTTGGGTGGGGCACTCCAATCGTTGGTAACCCTCTTCCCCACACTGCCAACTTTTCACCTGCTGACTACGTTCTCCTCTCTTCCGGTTTAGAGATAAGTGAGTGCCTTTCGAGGCTGCCACCTCTTCGGAATCGTAGCAGTTATTCTCTGTCATTTTTTCTTCTGGCAAACTGTCAAGAATGTTTTGTATTGCCATCACTACGTCAGCTAACAAGTGATTGTCATGGAACAAATAACAACATAAATACGGGTTTACTAATCTGCGAGTATGTTTACAGGCAATTGCTTTTTTATCCCCTTGGGATTGACACTCCGAGTAGCAAACGAATCACAATCTCGGAAAATGCTACTTTCAAAACTGAGAACTGATTCGCCCTTCTGAATTTTGAGTTTGCAATTTTCTTTCATGTCCCCTTTTCTCACATCGGGTAAGGCATATTTCTCAATCAAACGACGTTATAATTCAGCATAACTTCTTAAACTGTCTTGTGGCCAACACATTACCTCCATTGCTGGAGCATCTTTCAGCAGCCTAATCACTTGAATTGCTTTTTCTCTTTCTAACCACCCATATGTGGATACCCCAAAGTCTCTCAAAAACACTTCAATCGATTGAAACCCTTCGTTACGCCGGTGATCATCAAAAGGCCTAATAATTACCTGGAGTTCGGGCAATTTTCCAACTTCAACGTTTTGCGTATCTTCACTTGGCAGTGCATGTGTACTTTTAATTATGTGAGTTTGAACTTCGTTCATGTACATCGAATATGCTGTGGTTGGGTGCCGCTCCTCTTCTCATTCAACTAAGAAGCTGTTCATCATCTCGGCTAGGTTATCTAACCTATTTTCTAGATCCGGTGTTTGTTGTTCTTGTCTATATTCTTCATGCACATCACTATAACCAACTGATACTTCCTTTTCATCTCCCGCGGTAGCATTTATAGAGGTTTCCCCCAAAATCACTTAGAAGGACAGTCAGTTATGCCAGTGAAGGAGGGTAAGAAATTAATAAAATTTAAGGAAATAAATATGTGTGACTTGTTAAAGATTATGAGAGAGATGAAGAATACATATTGTGGAAACGACCCATTCCCAAACAGTTCAATAAGTGAAGCTCCAAACAAGCAAGTTGTATATAATATTTACCTGAATATAATTAACCTAAGTATATCACAATCCTGTTTTCCTAGCTCTGAAAAAACTGCGTTGATCAAACCAATATACAAAGCAAAAGGTGATGTAAACGAACTAAATTCATATAGGCCCATTTCAAATTTATCCTACATGTTGAAGCTTATTGAAAAAATCATAAGTGAGCAATTATGGGTGCATATTGATGAGTTAGAAGTATTCCCGGAAAATCAATCGGCCTACAGAGCTAATCACTCTACAGAAACTACCTTATGCTCAATAATGAACGATATGATAGGTCTTCTTGATGAGGGAAAGTGTGGAATTTTGATTATGTTAGATCTTAGTGCTGCTTTCGATACTGTTGTGCACAAGTACTTACTTGACGACTTAAAAGTCAATTGGAGTGACTGAGGAAGCACTGGAATTTTTGCGAAGCTACTTAACGAACAGGAAGACTATTATAGAAGTTTCTGGGAACCGATCCAGAGAAAGAATTCTTATGAAAGGTATACCACAGGGTAGTGTTTTGGGACCTATCTTGTTCAACATATATACTATCGAGCTATCACACATCTTGAAAAAACAAAAAGTGGGCCTTAAACTATATGCAGATGATACTCAGTTCTACCTTTCAATTTCAACAATACAAGATACAAAGAAGAAAATTGATGAGATAATGACTGAAATAAAAACATGGATGCAGAGGAAAAAGCTTAAATTAAATGATGATAAAACAGAATGTATGTTTTTTTGGCACAAAGGTAGCTTTAAAGAATTACCAGCTATTTCAAAGTATAAAAATTGGTGAGGCTGATGTTCGGATTGTGCCTGTTGTGAAAAATTTGGGTGTACTGATAGATTGTAATTTATCAATGAGGGATCAAATAGTGAACACAGTGAAAGTGTGTAACTATAACCTGAGAAACATAGCATTTATTAGAAAATATTTAACAGAGGGCAGTACAAAAATTTTAGTGATGAGTCACGTAATATCAAGGCTTGATTATTGCAATTCTCTGTACTATAAATTGCCTAATACACTACTAAGAAAGCTTCAAAATGTGCAAAACCGGGCGGCTAGACTGTTAAAAGGCATTAAACCTCGGGAGAGAATAACTCCTGCACTGATCGATCTACATTGGTTACCTGTTAAGGCTATAATTGGATTTAAAATTTGTTTGTTGACTCACAAAGCACTTACAAGTGATAAACCTAAATATCTTCGTGATTGCTTGGTCCCCTACCCTCAAGCTACTAGCGCTACTGTAAGACTTAGACATGCTGATGACCCATATAGACTATTCGAAATTAGTGTGAATTATGCAATAGGAGGAAGAACGTTTTGTTATGCTACACCGAGACTCTTCAAGGACCTTCCACTTGATGTCAAGAATAGCAAAAATGTGGCAGCTTTCAAGAAAACCCTGAAGACTTATCTCTTTGGAAAGTGTGATAATAGTGATCTGAAAACTATTAAGCCTGAATACAAATGCTAGGGAATAACTGAAAAGATACAGAGCAAAATATTAACTGGAAAGAAATTATTTTCACACACCAAGGCCCGCCTGAACAGACTCTTAGTGTCTGATGGAGGGCGAGAAATAAACCACTAAAAGTAAGTAAAAGTATGTTAGTCCTTGTGCATCTAGGCACCTCGAATCTTCATTTTATCGGCTTAAAGAACAACTCTGCTCACAGCATATACAAACAGACGTAATTTTACACCTGGCACCAATTATGTCCCATTGCCACGGATAATGAGCCATGGGAACATGGGTTTTTTTACTTTATCACAAAAAGTTTGTGAATACACTTTACACATTTCGATACTCTCAGACGAGTACCTTACTCTAATGATGGCTCGAATAGTACTACCTACCCCTCGGCAAGTAATGCAATGTTGACCTGTCAATATGCTGAATTGTTAGACTGTGGAATTCTCCACTGCGATGGAAATATTCTGCCACCAATAGGCTTTCAACACATTACCTTATGAGACTTGGCACACATTACCTGTAACAGGAGTTCAGTGACTGCGCACTACCATTAGTGACAGTCAGAGAACTCTTAAAAAGCTCGTTACTCTCATTGTATAAAACACATATTTTGCATACAAGGATTAGGACACACACACACACACACACACACAGATATATATATATATATATATATATATATATATATATATATATATATATATATATATATATATATATATATATATATATATATATATTTATATATATACATATACATATACATACATATATATAATATATATATATATATATATATATATATATATATTATATATATATGTATATATATATATATATATATATATATATATATGTATGTATGTATGTATGTATGTATACATATATATAATGTATGTGTCCTAATTCATGTATGCAGAGATGTCATGTACGACAAGATAAATGAACTCAATATTCATGAGTATACCACAAAAACTGATGTCTTGGCATATTATTGCAAAGCTTGCATTTTGGTAGTGAAGGGAGTTTTAGTTGCCGGTGAGTGCTCGAGTTGACAAGTCCCTCACCTGAGAGGGTAGTTGTGTACAGTGTACATACGAACGAATCTTTTGTAATAAATGAAGAAAACCCATATTCCGACGTCTCATTATCCGTCTACACGAGTCATATTGGTGTTAGGTGTAAAAAATATAGTCTGTTTGTGTATGCTGTAGGGTGAAGTTGTTGTTTGAGCCGGTGAAAGATGCCAAGATACACAAGGACTAACATAGCAGACGCTGCCGCTGCAGGAGATGAGAACGAAGGAGCAGTCGGATATACCGTTCCTGATGAAGAGTATAGACAGGAAATTAGAAAGAAAGAATTAGAAAATAAGTTAGATAACTTGCAACAGTTAATAAACAGACTATTGGTGGAACGAGAACAGGAGCGGCGCGCAACTACAGCATGTCCGACATACATAAAAGAAGTTCAAACACACAGAAGTGAAGGTACGACGACAATCGCTCGTTAGCAGACGTAGTGAGTACGATACAAAATATTTTAGACAGTTTGCCAGAAGAAAAAAGGACTGGGAATAACGGGGCCGATTCCGAGAAGTTGGTGGCCATGAGAGGCAGTCGACCCCCGAAGAGAGGTAAGGGGGAATGCAGTCAGCAGATTAGCAGTCATCAGATGTTGGCACTGTAGGGGAGAGTGCGCCACCCAAAGATCCCCCCGCTGTTACACTTGTCAGGCCTACGGTCATCTATCTCGAGAGTGCCCAGCAAAAAACGCCCAGGGCGGGCGAGCTGTGGCACACGCACACCTCCCCCCGCCCAACGTCCGAGGAAAAGGAAACAGAGGAGGGGGGAGACGAGGCAGTTCGATGCCCCCCTGCATGACATCACAAGCAGTAGCCGAGGAAGCAGTGATGACAGACGTGACAGAGCAGGCACTGGGACCTCCATCGGTACCCCCGACCTCACCCCCGCAGCACTAAGGAGAGGCCCAGGGGGCAGCGGCATTGCAGCTGAGGTCATTGGCCCATGCCCCATATCTCGTAATGGCCGTCTAGGAATGTTAGCAGTTAGGATCGACCTGCAAGATAAATCCATCCGAGCGCTGATTGACACGGGCGCCAGTGTTTCATTGATTGAAAAAAAAATTCTCATCAAATCCACTACAGCCAGTAGCATCCACTGTTCTTGACATGCCAGGAGGAAATATACTACACATAAACCATACAACAATCGTCAAATTCAGTGTGGGGTCTGTGAAGTTTACACATGATTTTTTTTGTCTTGCCCACCTTGGGAAATCCAGGAATCGAGACTATCTTAAGAATAGATTTTATTTCTAATAATCAAAGTTGCATTTTTGGAAGGAGAGATACAATAACAGTGAAAGCAGGAGGGTACATTTTGCCGATAAAAAGTCATGAGACAGCAAGTGCGTGTGTTAGCTCGGAGAGACATTTAAGTAGGGTAACAGCTGTACCTGAAAGAGAAGTGATGTCCCCCCGGACCCTTACAAGCATATCTGTGACCCCGTGTTGCCCTCTTGTGGAAGGAACCAAGGTAGTTGTTAAACCCCATGACAATTGGGCCCATATGATATTAGAGGGCTTGACAGAAATGAAAGAGAACAGAGCTGATATAACGATAGTTACTTTGTCAAATAAAAGAGTTGTTTTAGGAAGTGATTATGTGTGTGAATTAGAGTTATGTGAAATTGCTTATAATGGGATGTTGGGAGCCACAACTCCAGCCCGCACAGACGAACACACTCAGAATTTGATTATGCAAGTGCGAAAATTATGTCCATCAGAATATCAGCCAGTAGTTAGTGACATTGTCAATAATTATTCCAATGTAATTGCAATTGGAGATGAGCCACCCGGGAGGATTGATCAGTTTCCCATTAGCATAGAAACTGGGCAGGCGGAGCCGATTAGTTCAAGGCCTTATAAGGTACCCATTCATTACCAGGGAGAGATAGTAAGGAAAATTAATAAATTAAGGGAACAAGGGATAATCGAGGAGAGTGAATCCTCCTGGGCTTCTCCATTTGTAGCTATTAGGAAAAAGGATGGCTCGGTAAGATTGCGTGTCGATTATAGGAAATTGAATGCAGTCACTAAGGATAATGCATTTGCATTGCCTTCGATCGAAGAATTACTAGTGAAAGTACAGGATAGCAAATATTTTACAACTGTTGATTTAAAGTCTGGATACTATCATATACCCATAAATGTAAAACAGCATTTATAGCTAACGATCAATTGTTTCAGTTTAATTTTCTTCCTTTCGTTGTTAAAAATGCTCCAAGTCATTTTTCTAGAGTAATATTGGCGGTTTTGTCGCCCTTAATTGGCCATAAGGTTCTTGTTTATTTAGATGATATCATAATTACAGGGAAAACAGCCGAAGAACATAATAAAAATATTCGTAAAGTTTTAGAAGCATTGCAAAGTAATGGTATGAAAATCAATTTGACAAAGTGCAAATTTTTCTGTAAACAAGTCGAATTTTTAGATCATATAATAACCCCAGAAGGTATCCAACCCTGCCCCAGTAAAGTTGTGGCTATTAGAGATTTCCCCAGGCCACGTAACTCTAAGGAAGTAGCTGGGTTCCTTGGGCTTGCTGGTTATTACCGTAAATTCATAAGAGGTTTTGGAGAGCTAGCGAGACCCTTAGATGCTTTAAAGAAACAAATAGTGATAAATTGGGGAGGGGAAGAAGAAAGGGCCTTTAACCATTTGAAAGCTGCCTTAACTAGCAATAAATTACTCACATATCCTAGATTTGATCGCCCGTTTTTAGTGACAACAGATGCGAGTAGCGTAGCTATTGGTGGCGTAGTTTCTCAACGAGATGATAAGGGCAGAGGGCGACCCATTTGTTTTGCTTCCTGCGCATTAAAAGGGGCAGAAAAGAATTATAGTACATTTGATCCTCGATCAAATCTACTATAATTCTTTGGCTATCCTCTGGGTTCTAGAGAGGCATCGGTTCTTTTTATTAGGTCAGTCGATTGAGTTGCAAAGTGATCATCGCCCCTTACGTGATTTGTATTATAAAAATGATTTGACCTCTCATCAAGCGATATGGATTGAGAGAATGTTAGAGTTTAATATAAAGGGTTTTTACCACATAGAGGGTAAAGCTAACAAGGTAGCTGATTCCCTCTCTAGAGGTGCAGTAATAAGAGTAACAAATAGGGCACAAAAGAGGAACGAAGAACGTAACCTAAATATTGAAGACCCCCATCATAATAGAGAAAATAGAGAAAGGGATGAGAGTTCTCGCGATGCGCATGCAGAAGACGGAGAGAGAGAGAGAGAGAGAGAGAGAGAGACAGAGAGAGAGAGAGAGAGAGAGAGAGAGAGAGATATGAAGACGAATATATGTGGGTGACCGAGGACATGGCCAGGGGTGTCCAGAATGAATGCCCTGATGATAATGTTTGATTGACTTGGGAGGTTGGGACATAAAGGAAGTCTGAGAGGGACAGAAAAAAGAGGAATGGATGGAAAGAGTGCGAGCAGTGAATAAAGGGGAATCGGAGAGTTATCCGTCATTTCTGAATGTGCCTCGTGAGAAATTTTTTATTGAAAATTATGTCTTATATTGTGCTTACAAGAAGAGGGGAGGGGAATTTTGTGCACAGGTAGTTCTTCCTCCCTCTTTAATTAATCGGGCCATCTACATTGTACATGCAAGTCCGTATGCAGGGCATTTAGGGATTGATAGAACATTAAGGAGAGCACGTGAATCCTTCTTTGGGTTAAGAATGAAAAAATCTATAGAGATTTACATAAAAGGTTGTCATGCTTGTAACTGTTTCAAAGAACATAAAAACACAGTACCAGAAGCCAGAAAGTAGCCTGTGATTCCTATCAAATTTCATAGGGTGCATATGGATGTAGTAGGACCATTTCCTACTGGGTTAACACAACATAACTATATATGCGTATTCGTGGATGCATTTACTCAGTACACTCGTACTTATGCAATGTTGGATAAATATGCAAATTCATTAGTCCAGGCGCTGTGCTTTTTCATTACTAGGTTTGATTGCCCGAAAATTTTGATAAGTGATAATGGTCTTGAGTTTAAAAATGTGGTGAAATCGGTCACAAACTTGACGAAAATTGAAAACTTTTCAGTGACTGCATATAGGCCATCAGCAAATGGCTTAGTAGAATCGCATAATAGGGAAGTAGTGCGAATTTTACGTTACTTAGAGGCTGATGACCCCCTTTCATTGGCACGCCATGCTTCCTACAGCTGAGCTAGCTTTGAACATTGCATATAAAACTTCGCTCAGGGACACGGCTTTCTTTTTAGTGTATGGACAGGATCCTGTGTGTCCATATACAGTACTCATTAATTCGCAACAATTGCCAAATTATTCAACTGAGCAATACCGTGTATATTTATTGAATCTATTTAGGAGAGTAATGAACACCACTGAAAGGTTTTTGAAAAGAGCTAATGAAAATCACAGCTCAAAGTATGATGGTCGGTTCAAAACCGCACCGGTAAAAGTATTTGTGGGCGATCGTGTGTATTTGAAACGATTACAATCTAGGAAATACAAACTAGAGCCAGCATATTTGGGTCCGTACTGAGTAAAGATGGTCAAGTCCAACACAGTTGTGATACAAAGCATTGTTAATGGCGCAGTGTCTGAACATCATCAGGCACACATACATTTGGTACCTGAAGAGGTAGTTTTCAAAAGTGTTCCTCCTTACCCCTGCATACGTGACAACTCTCGAGTTGATGAGTAGAATTTTGTTTTCCTTTGCTGTAGTTATTTGAACAAAGCTTATTTTGACGTGTTTTTAATAAACTTGATGATAACAATGTGTTCATTTATGTTAATGCTACATGTATATGTAAAATGTTGTGGTAATTTTGCTGAATGTGGAAATACGTATAACATTGCTGAGTAAACCTAAAAATAATCAGAGGTTAAACAGGTCAAGTGAGATCTGTCAGGCGGATGCTGTAACGTTCATGTATTTATATGATTCCTGGTTGCTGGTGCTGGGGCGGTTCCCGAATGGCAAATGGCTGCGGGATTAAAGTTCAGCCTTGAGGATAGGCAGTGTTAGAGAATGTGTATGTGTGAATACCTTAATGTTATAAGAGAAGGGCGGGAAGATGAATGATTTTCTCGGGAAAACGGCTAGTGGCCACTGGTTGAAAGTTGCAAGTGTTGTAGTGATTTAAGTAAGTGGTGAAACGGTGGTGGCGAGTTGTGTTGCAAAATTGTGCCGTAAACCCCGATAAGTAAAATCGAGGGATGAAGGAATATCTATTCCTACCCCAGTCCCGCCCAAGAAGCCAGTATTGCCCGCAAACAGAGGGAGGTTATTGATGACATTATGTAAAACTGATATGTTTTTTTTTTTCACTTTGAGTATTCTGTGTTTTGGTTGCAGAGGTCTTAAGAGGAAATGGGTGAAATTATTTATATTGTGTTGTGTACACTTTTACATGCAATAGACTAGTGAGGGCAAGTGCGCACCTCCTCCCGGAGTGAGGAGCTTGGAAGGGGGGGGGGGGAGTAATGTCCTAATTTATGTATGCAGAGATGTCATGTACGACAAGGTAAATGAACTCAATATTCATGAGTATTCCACAAAAATCGATGTCTTGGCAAATTATTGCAAAGCTTGCATTTTGGTAGTGAAGGGAGTTTTAGTTGCCGGTGAGCGCTCGAGTTGACAAGTCCCTCACATGAGAGGGTAGTTGTGTATAGTGTACATACGAACGAATCTTTGTAATAAATTAAGAAAACCCATATTCCAACGGCTCATTATCCGTCTACACGGGTCATATGTGTATATATATATATAAATATATATATATATATATATATATATATATATATACGTATTTATATATATATATATATATATATATATATATATATATATATATATATATATATATATATATATATATATATATATATTGACGATCTATCGCTGAGGCATGCTTTGTATATAGGAAGGATCAGAAAAACGAATTATTTTGGACTAGCGCTTTCGTATGCTCATACCTATTATGGTCCAACTTTCCTGAAGAGGTATGACAATACGAAATCGCTAGTTAAAAAAAATCGTTTTTCTGATCTTTCCTCCAGCTTAGTGACAAATATATATATATATATATATATATATATATATATATATATATATATATTATATATATATATATATTCATATATGTACACGCATATATATGTACAGAAACGCATACCCCACACACACACACACACACACACATATATATATATATATATATATATATATATATATATATATATATATATATATATATATTCGTATATAAATATATAAATAAATATATATATATATATGCATATATATATACGTATAAATACACATATAATTATATGTATACATTATATATATATATATATATATATATATATATATATATATATATATATATATATACATATATTTATATACATATATATACATATATATACATAAAAATATATTTTTATATATATACATAAATATATATGAATATATATCACAAGCACACGTGATTTCAATCAATGCAAATATCACCCACGAATGGCATTTAATACTAAATTCTATCTTGGGAATATACATCCACTTGGAATTCATTTTATGGTAACAGCTTCTGGCCGGGTGGAGATTCGAACCCCCACCTGTTCGGCTGGAAACCATGCCTGCAGTGACACTACCGACTGAGCTATCAAGAGAAATAGCTCAGTCGGTAGTGTCACTGCAGGCATGGTTTCCAGCCGAACAGGTGAGGGTTCGAATCTCCACCCGGTCAGAAGCTGTTACCATAAAATGAATTCTAAGTGGATGTATATTCCCAATATAGAATTCGATATTTAATGCCATTCGTGGGTGATATTTGCATAAATATATATATACATATATATATATATAAATATATATTTATATATACACATGTATATGTGTAAATATATTATATATATACACATGTATATGTGTATATATATATATATTTATTTATTTATATGTATATATATATACATATAATGCATATAACATATATATAATATCAATATATACATACATATATATATATATATATATATATATATCTATATATATTTATGAACACACGTACACACACACACACATATATATATATATATATATATATATATACATATATATACAGTATATATATGTATATATGTGTATATATATGTATATATGGATATATATCTGTATATATGTATATATATACATATATATGTATATATATATATATATATATATATATATATCTATATATATATATATATATATATATATATATATATATAAACACAAAACATGGT
>NC_090761.1:5786738-5789238 GCF_036898095.1 Palaemon carinicauda
GCCACTCAGGTTAATACAATTTCTTACTTACTTTTTGACATTCAGATTAAATCAATATTTGTCACTTAACATCCATAGGATAATAAATAAAAATAAAATTGACAATGCACAGAGAATACTTTATGCAAGCTCTATTTAACGAGTTATTGTTCCTAAATTCTGCATCAACACTAAAATATAATCTTCATTTTAGAATTATTTCATCATAGCAACATAAATATTTTTCTTGATTTAAGTATATTCATTGTTATTGTAACAAAACAAATATTTTGTTATCTTTAAACATAACTTAAATTCAGGATATTTTGTGATAGGTAACGTTTGATATCAATTTAATCACTATGTATTCAGGACTACATATGAAAAACTATATCTATTATTATTATTATTATTATTATTATCATTAATTGCTAAGTTACAACCCTAGCTGGAAAAGCAGAATACTAAAAGCCCAGGGGCTCCAACAGGGAAAATAGCCCACTGAGGAAAGGAAACAAGGAAAAAATAAATATTTAAAGAATAATATTAAAATAAATACCTCCTATATAAACTATAAAAACTTTAACAAAACATGAGGAAGAGAAATTAGATAGAATTGTGTGCCCGAGTGTACCCTCAAGCACGAGAACTCTAACCCAAGATAGTGGAAGACCATGGTACAGAGGCTATGGCACTACCCAAGACTAGAGAACAGTGGTTTGATTTTGGAGTGTCCTGTATATAATGAATTTTATTTTTTATTACAAAACGACATACAAAAACGATGAACTATAAATATTTCACCATCTACATAGTAAGATGAGTTGACGGTATCTATTCATATAAAAGGGTTTACAATTTCCTTTCTCTGCATAATATATATCCTAGGTTTTCAATATAGGGGAACCATTTTACATTTGCTTGCATAACTTTATGCTACTCATCAGTTATCTCTCAATATACATACCTCTATATGTATATATATATACACACACAGACACACACACACACACACATATATATATATATATATATCTATATATATGTATGTATATATGTGTGTATGGTCCTACCTTTTTTATCTTGTGCATCAGATACTTGGGGCTTTACTAAAGCCTTAGTACATAAGCTAGTTACAACTCAAAGAGCTATAGAAGGAATAATGATGGGCATAACGCTAAGAGACAGGAACAAATCAACATGGATACGAGAGCAAACTAAAGTAGAGGATATTCTGACAACATGGGCACGATATATAATGGAAATGGCAGATAATACATGGATAATTATTATGAATAGCAGAATTGCTCCCTAGACATGACAAAAGAAGCAGACGAAAGGAGAGAAGACGATGGATTGACGGACTAAAAAAGTTTACTGGTATGGACTAGCACAGAAGTACATAATTACGCAATTGGAAGGACGTCTCAGGCATTTGCCCTGCAGCAGACTAGTAACAGTTGATGATGATGATATACAATATATATATATATATATATATATATATATATATATATATATATATATATATATATATACACTATATAAGTACTAACTACAAAGATCAACATTCCCATTTCAAAAAAAAGTGTGGGAATAAAGGTTTCTAGAAGCATTTTCAGCATTCTTTTTTCATATAACGTATAATACCCCTATATAATATAATCAAACCATCAATAATTATCGCTTTGATTGCTCTTATAGTAAATTTACTTCAATATATATTCATCATTACCATCATCTCCTTCTACGCCTATTGACGCAAAGGGTCCCTGTTTAGATTTCGCCAGTAGTCTCTATCATGAGGTTTTAAATCAATGTTAGGCATAAGTCTTCCAACTCTACTGCCTTGTGGAGTCCAGTTAAAAGTTTGGTCAATATATACTTAATGCAAACCAAGTTGCAATTGTATAATGGCTGCTGGTTAGTTTTGATTT
Source organism: Palaemon carinicauda (assembly GCF_036898095.1). Taxonomy (NCBI): domain Eukaryota; kingdom Metazoa; phylum Arthropoda; class Malacostraca; order Decapoda; family Palaemonidae; genus Palaemon; species Palaemon carinicauda. The sequence goes on from NC_090761.1 coordinate 5,788,655, forward strand.
ACAACTGTTTTCTAAGCATTTCTAGGATATTGATGGCAACCGAAAAACGCTTCAGGAACTTTGGAATTACGGAATTCGAAGAAGTAATCAACTCTACACATAGCATCTTCTTTTAAAATTGCCATTCACTAATTGAAATTCAATTCTCCGGGGCCTCCGTTATTCACGATATCTTCCCTTTATTGTGCTCCACTGGAAGCCTATATCATTTGACAAAAGGTCATTATGGAGCTCATTAATTGCTGCACGAAATTGTTCACTCTAATCATTGGATAACAAACAGCCAATGAGCTGTACGCAATCCTAATGAAGATTTTAAACACACAGGACACTCTAAAATCAAACCAATGTTCTCTAGTCTTGAGTAATGCCATATAGCCTCTATACCATGGTCTTCCACTCTCTTCGGTTAGTTCTCTTGCTTGAGGGTACACTCGGGCACACTATTCTATCTTATTTCTCTTCCTCTTGTTTTGTTAAAGATTTTATAGTTTATATTAGAGATATTTAATTTAATGTTACTCTTCTTGAAATAATTCATTTTTCCTTAGGTTTTCTAAGGAAAAATCCTGCTTTTCCAAATA
>NC_090761.1:5794238-5796738 GCF_036898095.1 Palaemon carinicauda
CGGACTCTGGAAACGATAGTAGGTAAAAAATAAAATTAACATTAAAAAATGCAAACATACAGAATTTTATTGAACAAACACACACACACAACGTAAACTGTTCCACGACCTAAAACAAAGCATTTAAAAGTTCTAAAGAATGGCAGAAACCATTGACATGTTACTTGTTACAACAATTGAGGCTGCTATGACATCATGAGTTACACAGAAGTACAGCTTTAAGGCATTTACATCGCCTTGTACTACACTTTTGGGCACCAGTGCAGTTGCATCTTGTGAAGCCTTGTCCACCTGAAGCGGATTGAGAAATCATCGCCGAGCGCAGTGAAACTTTTTTCAGTGTTTATGTCGTCAGTGTTTAGAAGGCACTGAGGGCACAGATCGAATTGATTTCTGGAATAAAAACCAATGAGAATACCAGCTTTTACGGCTATCCTTTATTGGTCTGTCTTCTCGTCTGTCAAATATGACACCAAGGATATTTCTAGGATGGCCTCTCCCACGATCAACGAGTGGAACTGGCACAGCTACATTGTCTCCTTGTTCGCCAGCTCGCAGATCTACGCGACTTCTTTTCACCATCCTTTCTGCTTGAGAAGTTTGCGCATCGGCTGCTTCACGATGACGCCTTTTGATTTCTTTGATGCGTTCTGCAACTCTGTGGTTTTCAACAGAGGAAACAGGACTGTCAGATGGAGAGGGTGAGAGAGACGTTACGGGCTCTTCTGATTCTCCAGAAGAAACAGGGCTCTCAACTTTGTAGGCAGATGGTGTTGCTGTGGGCGAGGAAGGTCCTGCGGGTAGATCAAGGATTTCAGCTGTCATTGGCTGACTTGTCACATTATCACCAGTGTACTGTATTGTAGTGCTGCCATGTTCGACTGGGAGCAGAACATCCTCTGTCAAATCATGTGTTAGTGTTTCATCAATTGTAGATTGGATCTGGTTTGCAACACCATCAGTTTGGGAGAGAGAGTTGTCATTGTCAGAGTCTGGCCTGATTGGTGTGGCAGCAAGAAGATCCTCCCCAGTCTCCATCCAAGCAATCACTTCCATCGGCAAAGACGAAGTAGTAAGTCCTAAACATTGCAGAATATGGAGAGCACTTTATCCCAGAATGGAGAGCACTGTTTTTCTGGAACTGAACAAACTTGATGCCCGTAGGCCAGTCTTGTGAGTCATTGTCTGCCATCCATGCCACCAGCATATCTTTAATATCACCATTTGCGCGCTCAACCGACCCCTGACTTTGGGTATGGCGAGGCTTCCCATGCACCAGTGTTAGTTTTGGCCAAACTTCCTTCAGCTTTGTAATGACTTGTGAAGTGAACTCGGATCCATTATCGCTTTGGAGAATAATGGGGGCACCAAAGAGAAGAAAAATGTCCAGTAGATGAAAGCGACCTCTGCAGCTCTTTTGGACGTCAAGGCTCGAAGAATGCAAAACTTCGTCAGGTGATCCTGGTGCACCATGATCCATTTCTTGTTGGATCCACTGGGCATGCTTTGCATGTCAATTAGATCCACCTGACCCCTTGACGAGAATTCCTTGGCGAGTATTGGACGAACGATAACCCCCTTCGTCATCGGCCGATTTCGTTTCTTTTGGCATTCTTGACAGAGTGACTTGAACAGCTCAATGGCCTTAGTTGGAATGTTTGCAAATTTCTTTTGTAATTCTTTCAACATCCGGTCTCTTCCGCCATGGCCTGTTGAGATGAGGGCGCTCTTGGCAACGTCAAACGTCTCCTCGATGCTCACATAGTAAAGTGGCGACTCCTGTTGTGTTGAACGTCTCTTTATCAGTTTTTCTGTAGGCCCGCACTGGAGTACTTCATACATGAAAACACAGTTAACATTAGAGAGAGACAGACACACAACTAGAGAGAGAGAGAGAGAGAGAGAGAGAGAGAGAGAGAGAGAGAGACTGAGTAAAATAATAGATTGAAGTGAAAACTTACTTCTCCAACAGATAATATCCGTGCCGCCCCTTGGCATGTGAGTTATCAGCTGCTGCTTTCAGGGCATCGATGGTCTTCTGATATTCACACTTTGGAATTAATCCTTTTTTGTTTTCTTTAAAATGATCCATGAGGTTTTGTGTAAACCTTTCCTCGATAGACATCTTGACTTTGCTAGAGGAAGAGGAAGAATGAAGCAACAAGTCAGAGTTGCTTGAAGAAGAGGAAGAATGAAGCAATGAGCAGTGGTTCAGACACTTTTGAAAACTGAACCATTCGCTCATGTCTCAGTCGTTTAAACACAAACACTCACTAACGTAACTGAAAGGTCGTTAAGTTAAACTATGCTGTGTGTAATTGTATATGTGTAATTGTATTGTGTTTACCGTAATTGAAATGTTCATTAATGAAGGTTACGCAAATTCACTGAATGCTCAATAGTAAGAACACGTAAAATGACAGGTCTAATTTCAGGGATTTCGCGTAATCACTGGAAATTTCAGTGATTACGTGAAATCCCTGAGTGAAACAGGGAATAC
>NC_090761.1:5799238-5821738 GCF_036898095.1 Palaemon carinicauda
AAAAATCTCATATATAAAGTATAAGAAAAATTGATAAAACAAGAGGAAGAGAAATAGATAAGATAGTGTGCCCGAGTGTACCCTCGAACAAGAGAACACTACCCCAAGAAAGTGGAAGACCATGGTACAGAGGCTATGACACTACCCAAGACTAGAGAACGATGATTTGATTTTGGTGTTTCCTTCTCCTAGAAGATGTACCAACCGTGTTTCACACAGTTGTACATAATTCCTTTTATATATATTATGCTTGTATCTTCGCTCTTCCCTCGCACTAAAACGAACATGAAAATTCCTGTCTGGTTTTTCCTCTGTAATATTGTCTGTCTTGTGAACTTGTTATGTCCTGTTGCCTTGAGGCTCTGTATATAAGGAGAGTGTTCCACAATAACTCAGTCGTTTCCAATCTGCCTTTGAGTTCACACCATTACTCGGCGCCGTCACATTGGTGACCCCGGAGTGACGGTGTGAACTCAAAGGCAGATTGGAAACGACTGAGTTATATTATTGTGGAACACTCTCCTTATATACAGAACCTCAAGGCAACAGGACATAACAAGTTCACAAGACAGACAATATTACAGAGGAAAAACCAGACAGGAATTTTCATGTTCGTTTTAGTGCGAGGGAAGAGCGAAGATACAAGCATAATATATACAAAAGGAATTATGTACAATTGTGTGAAACACGGTTGGTACAAAGAGCTGCTTACCATATCTAAAGAGTATTTTCTACCCTTACAAAGAGGAAAGTAGCCATTGAAAAATTACAATGCAGTAGTTAACCCCTCGAGTGCTCTATAAATTCAATTACGATCTTTTGCCCGCACATCGTTGTTAAATATATGCAGTAAAACAAAAATTACAGCAATAACTCATTTTACTTCCTGATACCACTATTGCACGTTTCCCTTAATCCTCATTTGCGTGCACTAAGATAGTAGAATACAAAACACAAGCACAAAATTAATGCACTCATATGCGTCAATTTAAAAAAAAAAAAAATCATATATGAAACCCTTTAAGAATGGAACGAATTCTTCTTGGACACATCACGACCTCGCTAAAATAATTCATTTGACATCTATTGCAGAATAATTAAGACAGAAATACAAAACTTCTTAGAGATATGCAGGTGATCACACAACTCCTGCCCGGGAGATACCATGCTCTGTGTGGCACTGAAATAGAAAGCCTCAATCATTAAGCAAAATGAAAAAAAAACCTAAGAAAAACTACTTACAACCCACTGTACAACGCAGTTTTTACGTTTAACCCTTAGTAATTAGTACCAGTAATTAAGCCCAGAATAAAAAAAGTCATTTGGGATAAACAATGTGCTAATGGCCAATACTGTTCATTTCGACACAACTGAGACTCCTAATTCCACTAAGAGACTAAAAAGAGAAAGAATATGAAAACGGGCGGAGACATGGAGAGCCAAGTTACGCCTAATCTTCGATCTCCATCTAAACCACCCTCAATAATGAGCCCAATTACCTCTTCAGTCATTGTGAGACCTTAATGAGTTTCAAGTCCATTAAAGCCATCGTGCTCTTTATGGTGGAGAGGGAAGAACTCAAACGGTACCTCACAGGGATTCGGGGCTCTGAAGGAACATTTTTTTTATTGAAGTAATTATAAGAAAACTGTAACAGCAATAATGTGAATTATGATGTTCATGATTTTATTATTACCGATATTTTACAAAAGAGTATTATATTTCTATACTTTAATTAATATATATAAATATGTATAAAAGATTATGCATACTGTATATATATATATATATATATATATATATATATATATGTATATATATACATATATATATATAATATATATATACATATATATATATATTCTATGGGAAAAGAAAGAAGGTAGAGAAGATGATGGTTTGACGAACTAAGAAAATTTGTGGGTATGAACTGGCATACCAAGACCATAAAAAGACGCGAGTGGAAGTGCATGTCTGAAACCTATGTTCGGCAGTGAACTAATTACGGCTGAATGATAAAAATGTGTGTGTGTGTATATATATATATATATATATATATATATATATATATATATATATATACGTATAATATATATATATGTATAAATATATATATAAATATATACTGTATATATATATATATATATATATATATATATATATATGTATATGTATATATATATATATATATATATATATATATATATATATATGTCTTACTTGTAACTGTAATCGAACAGTTTAACATGTTTTTTTTTTTTCAAAAAGGCCCATAAAAGAAACACAAGAAATATAGATAAATCACTATATTTTGGTCAATTAACATTGGCCCTCTTAAGGATGTAAAGTAAAAATGAAGAATACAGTGGAGAGTGACGGTTTATATAGGAAAGCAAAAGGGTGTTTCCAATTGTTCTACAGTTGTTATAATTGCTGGAAGGGTTGGTTCCTAGTCTGTTTTCTCGAGATATGTCCAGTTCTCAGAATGACTTCTTTGGAAAGGCTCAACATGATATTGGAGATGCTGCAAATAGGGTTTCCAACCAACCCTCTGTGCTGACCTTCTTACAGGAGAGTAACCTCTTTAAGATACACAAGATATAAAACTCCTGGGATACCAACAAACATCTCTGGTATAGGATGACCATTCTCTAAAGGTAAGCTATATTCATTCAATTTTAAGTAATAATCATAATAATTGCTTTTAATTTCATCAACATAACATTTATGCACGGGGAATTCCACTCCCTTGACCCCTATGATGTATCGTAAGTATAGTTACCATCTATTTTTACATTTCCATAATGATTTACATATATGAAAATTAATTCTATTTGGAAAAAAAAATTATATCTGTGACAAGAAAATCAAACCAGTTACATAATTTTTTTTTTAATTATTAGCATTAACAGTATGCATTTTGTTTATCAAGCATAGTTAGTCCCATGTTCCTCATACAGGCATTCCCAAAGAACTGATGGTTCTGTTTGTATAGAGTTTTTTCTTATTTGTACAGGATACTGATTTAATGCTAATAAAGGAACATATCATGAGGATCATTTCCTCCTGATATGTATTCAGTAAACTCAACTAAAAATAATCCTATCCTCTGGGATTTGCAGGTGAAAATCGATGTCTGCGTCTTTGTTAGAAGAGACCTCCAATTAAAAGCTTTAGGCCAGAACGAGATCCTGACGGAGGGTGCGAAGGAAGTGAAGGACAAGGATGGAAGGTGTTCAAGATCGATCCTTTGGGTCAAGTTACCAGCCACCATCAAGAAGCCACACTTCTTTTGTTTCCGAAGTTCAGAATCTCGTCATCCCGTCAGCGAAGATAAGATGCCAATGTGTTATTATTGTTGCTCGTCTGTATTTCAAAACTCCCCTTATTGGCGTATTGTGTGAGGACTTGAATATTTTCCTATCCATTTAAATTAGATTATACATTTTATGAAATGTCTATTTCATCAATAACAGACACAAAATTCTCATGGATTTCATTACTTATTCTGCACTCAAAGTATATAACAATAGAATACTATAAGGGTTTTTACTATAAAACAGAGAACCCTTTGTTCAATAACTCTTGTACTAGGAAAAATACTAAATAGATCAGTCATCCTTCATCAGATGCTTACTAATATAATCAGCCTTATGTCCAAATTCTGTGGACTGTGCTTAGTCATAAACTTTGAGCCCTGGGTCAACGAGATCTCAAGATGGCGACTGATCGCTGGGTGTTTGAGAAACATTATTTGGCACGATGCAGGCTCTTGCATAGGGCAGCCCAGAAGTACGAAGAAGGGGTTTTTATTTCTCGCAGTACGTATTATTATTGTTGTTGTTGTTGTTGTTGTTGTTGTTGTTGCTGTTGTTGTCATTATTAGCTAAGCTACAACCACAGTTGGAAAAGCAAGATGCTATAAATCCCATAAGGGCTCCAACAAGGAAAAATAGCCCAATGAGGAAAGGAAATAAGGAAATAAATAACCTACAAGGGAAGTAATTAAAAATTAAACTAAAATATTTTAAGAACAGCAAGTACATTGTAATATATTTTCCTGAATAAACTATGACAAAATGTTTATGTCAGCCTGTTCAACATAACAAAACTCACCGCTTCTCACCGATTCAACTACCCGACTAAAAAGATACTTCCACAACTTTTGTTATTCAAAAATTTAATTTTCGGAGACTGACTCAGAAGATGGGAATCTATTTTTACTACGAGAGTAAATATTTAACAGAAAATAATCCGGTGGTTGAAGGATTTCGACAAAACCAAACTAATAATCAGGACCAGAAATACATCTGGAACGATGTCCTTAAACTGCAGTCTGAATTTTTTTGGGAGAACAACAGCTGGTAAGACCCCAGAAAATGGAGCAGGACTAACAATCTCATTCCAAAAGACTTTAAATTTCGGGCTCATTATGAGATGGCTGAATTAATAAGGTATTAGCCCCTCTAAAAGTTTAAAGTAATACAATATAGTAGGTAGCACGTTGGCCAGGGCACCAGCCACCCGTTGAGATACTACCGATAGAGAGTTAAGGGGTCCTCTGACTGGCCAAACAGTACAACACTGGATACTTCTCTCTGGTTACTGTTCATTTTCCTTTTGCTTACACATACGCCAAATAATCTGCCCTATTTTTTACATTACATATTCTCCTCTGTCCTCATACACCTGACAACACTGAGATTACCAAACAATTCTTCTTCACCAAAGGGGTTAACTACTGCACTGTAATTGCTCGGTGGCTACGTTCCACTTAGTAAGGGTAGAAGAGACTATTTAGCTATGGTAAGCAGCTCTTCTAGGAGAAGGACGTTTTAAAATCAAACCATTGTTCTCTAGTCTTGGGTAATGTTATAGCCTCTGTATCATGGTCTTCCACTGTCTTGGGTTAGAGTTCTCTTGCTGGAGGGTACACTCGTGCACAATATTCTATCTTATTTCTCTTCCTCTTGTTTTGTTAAAGCATTTATAGTTTCTATAGGAAATATTGATTTTAATGTCCTTACTGTTCTTTAAATATTTTATTTTTCCTTGTTTCCTTTCCTCACTCGGCTATTTTCATGCTTGAGCCCATGGGCTTACGGCTTCCTGCTTTCCCAACCAGGGTTGTAGCTTAGCAAGTAATATATATATTATATATATACATATATATATATATATATATATATATATATATATATATATATATTTACATATATATATATATATATATATATATATATACTGTATATATATAATATACAATATATATATGTATATATATATACAGTATATATATATATATATATATATATATATATATATATATATACATATATATATATACTGTATATTGCATATGTGTGTAAACATATACATGCATATATAGGGTATATACAGTTTATAGATGGATAGACAATATATACATACTGTATACAGGATATGTGTATATATGTGTATGCAAACATACATATAAATATGTATAAATATATTCACACACACACACATATATAAATATATATATATATATATATATATATATATATATATATATATATATATATGAATAGGGCCGTCAGTAATCAGACAGATATAAAAGAGTTACAATTATTTTTACTCGAAAGCTAAAATGAAAAGTAAATGGCCAAAAAAGATGACTTTTAATTCTGAAACGAATTCCCCGAGTACATCAAGTCACAAAGGTAGGTTGTTCGTAGCAACACACTGATTTACGAATTTATATTATATAACACATAGCTGGGCCTGTGAGGCCATTCAGCATTCATCATATAGGGTAAACCCATTAAGTTATATTAGGAAGTAAAAGTGAGAAGAGGTTGGGCAGCAATAATGGTTTCAAGAACAGGGTTAAAGTAGAAGGATAGTAAGTGCAGTTAGAGGCCAAAGACGTACTACAAAGACCCTTAAAAACGCCTTCATACTAAACTGATATAACTACCCCCTATTTGATGTATTATCCTATCCTTAACATTTCCGAGTATAAGGGATATCCAATAACCATTTTCCACCAATAAGAGCTAAATCCAATCATAACATTCCATAATATTAGTGAAATCAATTCCCTAGATATTCACAGTATGAGTGAGCTCCAATCAACATAATTTCCCAGTATGAGTGAGTTACAATCAACAACATTTCCCCAGTATGAGTGAGCTCCAATAAACAACATTTCTCAGTATGAGTGTAACCCAATCCAAGACATTTTCCAGTATGAATAAACTCCTATCCCCAACATCTCCCACGATGAGTGAAATCCTACCCCTGACATTTCCCGGTAGGAGTGAGCTCCAATCAACAATATTTCCCATTACGTGTGATATCCAATCGATGTTATATCCCAGCAAGAGTGAAATCCAATCCCCAACATATCTTAGTATGAGTGAAATCCATCCCAACATTTCCAAGTATGAGTGAAATCCATTCTAAACATGTCCCAGCATGAGTGAAATCCATTCCCAACATTTCCCAGTATGAGTGAAATCCATCCCCAACACTTCCCAGTATGAGTGAAATCCAATATGCAACATATCTCACTATGAATGAAATCCAATATCCAACATATCTCACTATGAGTGAAATCCAATATCCAACATATTTCACTATGAGTGAAATCCATCCCCAACATTTCCCAGCATGAGTGAAATCGAATCCCCAACCATTCCCATTAAGAGTGAAATCCAATCTCTAACATTTCACAGTATGAGTAAGTTTCAATGCACAACATTTTTCATTATGAGTGAAATCTAATCACCAACATTTTTCAGTATGAGTGAAATCCAATCTAAAATATTTCCCAGTATGCATGAAATCCTATCCCAACATTTCCCAGTATGAGTGAGCTTCAATCCACAATACCTCCCATTATGTATGAAATACAATTCCCTACATTTTTCAGTATGAGCGAAATGCAATTCCCTACATTTCTCAGCATGAATGAAATCCAATCCCCATCATTTCTCAGTATGAGTGAAATCCAATCCTAACATTTCTCAATATGAGTGAAATTCAATCACCAACATTTCCCATTATGAGTGATATCCAATCCACATCATTTCCCAGTAAGAGTGAAATCCAATCCCTAACATTTCTCAGTATTAGTGAAATCTAATCCAACATTTCCCAGTATGAGTGAGCTTCAATCCACAACATTTCTCAGTATCAGTGAAAGCCCCTCCGCAACATTTCCTAATATGAGTGAAACCCAATCCCAACATTTCCCTCTAAGGGTGGACGCCAATTCCAAACATTTCCCTCTAAGGGTGGAGTCCAATCCCCTACATTTCACATTATGATTGAATTCCAATCACAAAAGTTTCTGCCATAATTACTAAATAGAACTATGTCATTTGCAAATCTCAAGTTGGTAAGTTATTTCCCATTAATGTTAATTACTTTATTTTCCTAATGCAAATTGTTAAAAAATTTCTTTGGTATGCTGCGTACAATTTAGGAGAGATGACGTCTCCCGGTCTAACTCTTTCTCAATTAGGATATTTATGTAGTTTTAGAATTACTGTACTTTCCGTATAGATACCTTTAATGGTTCTAACGTAAGATTAATCTATTCTTTGTCTTTCAAGGGCTTTCATTACTGCTGAAGTTTTAACAGAATTAAATGCTTTCTCATAATCTGTAAATGCCAAACAGTGGTTTCTCATACTCCGGTGATTTTTCATTAATTATATGGATATTGTCAGTTGTTGAATACCCTTTTCTAAAGCCTGCATACTATCTTGGTTGAGTAAAGTATAGCTGCCTTTATATTTGGCCTAATATGATCTTTGTAAATATTTTAAATATTACTGAGAGTAATATTACTGAGAGTAAACTTATTGGGCGATAAGTTTTCAGGTCATTTATGTCTCCTTTCTTTTTATAAATTAGTATAATGATAAAGTTTTTCAAGCTGTATGTATAGAGCATTCTTGCAGACATTTTGAGTAAAGTTTACCCAGTTTGAATATAATGAAAACTCCTCACTCTACCAAAAAATCAATTGTTGGGACACCACCTCTTACTGATTTGTCTCTTCCTCTCTTCATGCATTTTAATATTTTCTTCACTTCTACTGTTTGGTACTGGCACAGGTGCTTCATTATTTCTATTGGGAAAGCATTGTATAGAAATCCTCTGCAATTTGTATCACTATCTCTATCGTTGATAATATACCCATTGTCATCCTTAAAGCAAACATCTGCTGGTGTCCTGTTCCAAGTCTTCTTTTAAAAAATTTGATGCTTCTTCCTTTCTTCAGTGTTTCTTCAATTTTGGTCTTATTGTATTCCCAACTGACTTGGATTTTTAGTTCGTTTATTGTTTTGGATAGTTCTGCTAATTCTGTTTCATATCTCTTAGATATTGCCCTTATTTCAAAATTTTACTTCATCAAGTTTTTGTTAAATTACTGTTCATTTGTTCTTTACTTGCTTCTGTACCGCATGCGTTTCATACATGTTCATACACTGTAACAGTTCTGCTTTTTTATCTTATCACTCACTCTTCCCTGTACTGTTAATGGAACAACCTGTGTATGTGAGCATGCTAGGTCATGTTTTACTTTGTTTAAATTTTTATGACTTTCCTGGTCACAAGTCCTTGTATATAAACTCAATGATTGCTTAATAAAGTTCAGTTGCATTCACCTCGCCTCTCAGTTATCACCTAACAGGTCACTCGCAAAATTGGTGACGACCGGACTGTCCAGCTCCCTCCTGCCTTCCCCTTCACTGCTGTGTAATACTGTTTGATAGTGCAGCCCTCTAACCCTGACCTTATCAATGCCACACCTCTCGAACTTCCGCCATTTGCCAGTACGAAGCCATTTGCCTGGTTTCAGCACACCGAAGTCCAGTTTCGTATTAAGGACTTGACTCGCTCAAGCCCGAAAACAAACTATGTTATCCCGGCAATCCACTAGTACACTTTCCCAGAAATCTCAGATTGGCTTTGCGACCAAGGGGACACCCCTACAGCGTACAACGCCCTCAAGAAATACCTCCAGGAATAGCACTCAACATCGCTAGCAGCCTGTAAAGTCAACTTTTTCAGCTCTCTCAACAACCTTTGAGGCACCAACAGGCTTTGCTTGATCTCAGGGAAATATCACTATCGCTTGTCTGAAATCTGTCACAGACAACTCTCCTCTGCAGATATACCTAATTCTTACCCCTTGAGTACGACACCTACTCGAACCTGTACATGCTACCATCCCCGATGTCGATACCTTGCCCATGAAAGACCTGATGACCAAAGTCGACGCCCTTATGGACAGCCACTTCACCACCTTCAAAACCCCCATCAATGCCTCAACTCCTGTCGAAGAGGACAACTATTCAACATAGCTGAAGATGACATGAATGGGGTAGGACACTCCCACTAAAAGACTTGCCGGAGCGGCGACAAAGCCACCCATCACCCATACATGCCAGAACTCACTTATGCCCGAACCAAAGACCTCAAAATCCACTTACTGATGCAAATCAGCTGCAGTTATGCTACTGCCACTCCAGATTTAGGGCTGCTGCAAAGAAACGTGCAAAAAGGTTATCAGTGACCAAAAAAAGGGTAAGAAGACCATCACTTGTAGCGGTAGCTTCCTGTCACCAATCTTTTCTTTTTACACGATGCAGGTACAGGCGTGCGATTTTTGGTAGGCAAGGGTGCTTTCCGTTCTCTTCTAACAAGGCCACTCTCCAGGACACAACATAGTCTGTCTAAGCTTTGTCGACATCCGCCTAGTAGCTGCTAATGGATCTGATATCCTCACTCACAGGTTCAAGACCCCCACATTATAATTTGGAGGCACCAAATATCAATGTTAGTTTCTTGTCACTGACACCACATTGCTAATCCTTGGTGCTGATTTCCTCTCCCATTTCCACCTCCTGGTTGATGTTTCTCACTGACAGTTAGCCAACGCTGACTCATACTCATCGACACCTCTTCAACGCGGCCTCTCTGACCTTGCTCTCCAGATCAGAGCACCCACGCATGCCTATGCCCAACTCATCGCATCATACCCAGAAATCTTCAGTTCAGAACTTCGCCAAAATTCACTTGTTCCTACCAAGACAACAGGTTCCCAAGTGTTCGCCAGATTCAGGCGTATGGCACCGGATCATTTGACAGCACCCAGACAGACATTTGCCAAAATGGAAGTAATAGGCTGAAGGAAGATGGTTCCTTGTGTCCATGTGGAGATTTAGGGCGTTTGAAAAGGGAGACAGAACCAGATCACTAACCGCTTCCAAACATAGCTGACATGACCTCCTACTTGCAAAAAGCGAAGGTTTTCTATATTCTCAACCTCCTGAAAGAGTAGTAACAGGTGCCCATGAACCCAGAAGTCATCCCCAAGACCAACATCTCCACCCCTTTCGGTACATACACCTTCAGTTACTCCTGTTTTGGGCTTCTTAATGTTGGAACCACTTTTCAATGCCTAATGGATGGCATCTTAAAGGACCTTCTCTCCTGTGTATGTTATTTGGACGACATACTTGTGATCTCTTCTCCAAAGAGGAACCCCTCCATTATCTATGCATTGTACACAACCGCCTACAACCGAACGGCCTTATAGTCCGGCACAACAAGTGTACCTTTTGCGCCAACGAAGTACTGTTTTTAGGGCACCGCATTACTCTTGAAGGAATCCATACCCTCACTGAGAAAGTAGCAGCCCTTCAGAACTTCCCACGCCCTTAACCGACAAAGCACTGCAAGAATTATTAGGCTTGATCAACTATTATTAATGTTCATATGCCTCCCTCAAGGAAAAGTCAAAAGACCTGAAGTAGGGTTCCTTCAAGAAGCGACCGAATACAACGCAAAGCACGCCCTATCAACTGCTGTTGCTCTCACTTTTCCCATGCCACATGCACCTCTCCTTCTCTCCAACGTTGCCAGCGACGTCACTATTGGTACAGTACTTAAGCAGGTAGTCAAAGGATCTTCCTGACCATAACCATTCTTCAGTAGAAAACTGTCAATGGCAGAATTAGGATACTCTACCTTCGACTGCAAATTGCTGGCGGTGCACTTGGGTATCCATCACTTTTGCCACTTCTTAAAAGGTATGCCCTTCATCATTTGCACAGAATAGATGCTCTGGTGCACGCCTTCACTCGACAGTCTGACGCCTGGTACACCCACCAACACCGACACCTCTCTGACGTGGCTGAATACAATTGTGCTCTTCAACTATGTCCCTGGAAAAATTAATCCCAGTGCCGATAACCTGCCAAGAAACACGGCTGCCATTCTCTTCTGGGATTGGATTACAACACCTAGGAAAAGCCCAATGAAAAGATCCAGACAACCAAACATGTAGGACATCCTGCACATCACTCATTAGTATGATGTTACCCTCGACAATTCTAATGCCACCTTCCACTGTGACGTTTGTAGTGGTAGATCACGCCTATGGATAACTGGTACCATGCACCAACAGGTGTTTAATTTCATTCCTGGTCTTTTACATCCCTCTCACCGTTCTACTGCGCAGCTATTGAACACAAAGTTCATTGGCATGGTATTACTGAACATGCTAAGGAATGTACTTCATGCCAAACCTCAAAAGTACATAGACACATGGATTCAGGAGTGGGCACCTTTCTTCAACCTCAGTGTCGTTTTGCCCACATTCACGTTGACGTAGTAGGTCCCCTACCCATATGACAAGGAGATCGTTATCTTTTTACCGTCAATGACTGCTCCATTCATTGCCATGTAGCCATTTCCATGAACAGTACATCTGCCTCATGTACATCTGCCTTACTCTCAGGGTGGATAGCAAAATTTGATATCCCTGAGCACATTACTTCTGAGAAGGGGTACCTCTTTCACCTCTCCTTTGAGGACATCATTCGTAAATCTCTAGGATATCATCCTACATCAGACAACAGCCTACAACCTTGCTGCCAACGGGATGGTTGAACAATTTCATTGCACCCTAATAGCAGCTTTGATGCCCTGCTGCAATGACTCCAACTGGTTTACTCAACTCCCCTGGGTCCTCCTGGGACTAAGAATCACTCCTAAAAACGCCTTGGATGTCTCGGCAACTGAAATGGTATATTGCAACCCATTGGTCATCCATGCCGAACTCTTTTCGTCTACAACTACCTCTGATAATCTCCAGTGCCAACGTCACGTTGTGGCAAAATTTACTCCTTCCCGCCAGACTTATGAGCCCCCAGCAAAATAACGCATACTGACAGATCTGCACTCAGCAATGCACGTTTTCCTGTGCAACAAAACTAGCAGGCCACCGCTAACGCCCCCTCACACAGGACCTTTCCTTGTGATGTGCCGTATACCAAAAGCATTCTTACTTAACATTCGTGGCAAAAGAAGACTGGGTCTCCATTGATAGCCTAAAAACTGTATATCTCCTGCCAGATGACCTGCCTACAGTTCCCCTCTCTAGAGCAGGGCCCCCTATTTCACATGTATGTAAAATTTACGGGGGGGGGGGGCATGTACCACACGTGTTTCATACACACTAGTACACTGTAATAGTTATGCTTTTTCATCTTATCACTCACTCCTTCTGCATTGTTAATAGAGTAATCTGTGTAAGTATGCTAGCTCATGTTTTATTTATTTTTTTTTTTTTGTGACGTTCTTGCTCGGAAGTTTTTGTATATGCATTCGATGATTGTTTAATAAAGTTCAGTTACATTCACCTTACTTCTCAAATATCACCTAACGGCTCACTCGCACACATCCATTTCATTATGTAAATCTGAGTACCTACACTGTATTGCTAAACTAAACTCACCTGATTTTTCTCTTAATACAGGAGTGTTTATTTTCTTTCTTAAGATTAGTATTTCTCTTTCTTTCATTACATCTAAACAAATTTGCATCTCGCCATACTATGGTCGCTTGGATTTAACTTGTTTAACAATGTTATATCTTTAACGAGATTGACTTTTTCACCGAGAATAAAATGTATTTCTTTTCTCGTTTTTCTATTTGGGCTTCTCCGAGTCCATTTTCTATGTTGCTAATTATATAAAAAAGTATTCACGATTTTAGGAAATTCAGCAAACTCTACACGCATGTTTCCTATGCCATTCCTTGTGCCTACTCTAAGACCCAAGGGGGAATCAACTTTGTGATAATAGCTTCTGGTCAGCCAGGGAATCGAATCGAACCCCCTTGGATTTCTGACCCCGAGACACAGAGAATTCGGTAGTAAGAGGTGCTTATGACATATGTATATATATGAAAAAACATGAATAAATGTGCAAAATTATCGTTAATCATAGCCAAGAATTGCAAACATACCAACAGCCTACATTGGTGGAGTTGGGTTGATTTATGAAAAAAAAAAAAAAAAAAAAAAAAAAAAAAAAAAAAAAAAAAACTTAATTTGACAGGATTGTATATGGGAGAGTTGTAATCAACTTTTATCTCACGTTGTAGGTAGGTACTAAGTCACTGGACTACCAGGAATTAAGCTCATACTTTATAGACCTATTTCAAATCTATCCTTTATCTCAAAAGTGCTTGAATATGTAATTCTTGAACAACTAGTCAGCCACTTAGAAATAATAGAAGCTTTGCCTGACAACCAATCTGCTTACAGAAAACTATACTCTACGGAGACAGCCATCTGCTCTGTTGTAAATAATATGCAAGAAATGATGGATGAAAAAAATGTGGTATTTTAATATTGCTCGATCTCAGTGCTGCTTTTGATACAGTTGTGCATAAACTGCTACTAAATGATCTACGGTCCGTCGGCGTTGAAGATCAAGCTTTCGAATACCTAAAAGACTACTTGGTTGGTAGAAATTTCTGTGTACAAATTAGAAACTCCTATTCATCATATGAACCCTTAAACAGAGGGGTACCCCAGGAGAGTGTACTTGGCCCAATCTTATTCTGCATCTGTACTATTGGTCTATCGAAAATGCTACAAAGGCATGGCGTGAAGTTTAAACTATTTGCAGATGACACAGAATTTTATTTCTCCATAAATGACATACATAACACTACTGAAACTCTAAACCGAATCCTTGATAGTGTTAGAGAATGGATGACATTTAAACAACTAAAATTAAATGAGAACAAAACTGAATTCATGGTGGTGGGCAAGAGACACAGCGTGAAAAACTTAGGTGATATTCAAATGAACATAAATAATGACTCAGTACCGATATCTATTAAAGTTCGAGATCTAGGTGTATTTCTTGACTGTAACCTGTCTCTAAATGCCCAAATAAATAATGTAATATAAAGTGCTGTTTATCATCTATGAAATATTGCGTTCATAAAAAAGTAACTGGACGAAAATTCTGTTAATAAACTTGTGATAAACTGTGTTATTACCAGGACTGACTACTGCAACTCTATCTACTACAATTTACCAGAAGTCCAACTTAAGAAATTACAAAACATAATAAACAGAGGAGCAAGACTGATAAAAGGTGTCCCACCTAGAGAAAGGATCACCCCTATAGTAATTGATTTACACTGGCTGCCGATTAAAGCGAGAATTGATTTTAAAATATGTACAATAACCCACCAAGTTATCAGAAACGGTCGTCCAAAATACTTAAGAAAATTGCTACATATAGCGCAACCAACAAATCGTGTCGTCACGAGAATAGTTACAGATGGCTTCTAAGTGTTGGAACCTAGATTTATGTCCACTTTGGGCTCCAGAGCCTTTAAATATGCGGCCCCGAGACTATAATAAGCTTCCACGAAACATTCGAATGATTGAAGACATTGAGGCTTTCAAGAGGGAACTGAAGACTTTCTTATTTCATGAGTCTTTTGACAGTGACGATTTAACAGTAAATGAACAATATGTGACTTAATAAAAAGATAAATACTGTGAACGAACAAGGTAAAACGACAGGAGGTCCTGTAGAGAGTGGGGTTCCCCTACTGTAAGGGACCGGAAAAGCGGCCATCAAAGTAAATTAAGTAACCTTAGTTTCTTGGGACCGAGTTCGATCCCCTGGCTGACCAGAAGCTATTATCATAAACTTAATTTCCCTTTCTCTGATCCCGAGGCAGAGAGAACCGGATATGGCTTTCATGAATATACATGAAAAACGAGTATGAATGTGCAAATTTATCATATATATATATATATATATATATATATATATATATATATATATATATATGTGTGTGTGTGTGTGTGTGTGTGTGTGTGCGCGCGCGCACCCACGCTATTGTGGGTGTAAATCCTAAGAGACAAACGTTGATTCCATCACTACGTCCATAACTTCAAAAGGGAAGGTCTAGGTATGTCCTCAGATAATCTGTTACGATTCATGCGAAAACCTTTTACACTTTCTTAAAAAGGATAAAGCCAACATTAAACAAATAAGCAAATCAATAATAAAATAACATAACATATTAAATACATAATAACCTTTCATGAATGAGCCCTCGAATAGAAAAGGTCTATTCCTTAAGAAAATATAATAGAAAATAATGAGCAAGGGAAGAAAACAAAGAAAAATATATATTCATAATAATGAGTCTTCTCATGAAGTTTCTCTGCCAACGGCCGGATTTCCCATCGTCGCATATTTACAGGATACTAACGTATGCCTTACGGCCTTTAATTACCATCGCCCCTTGATTAAGCCATAAAAAATGGGAATGCATCTCGGCGTCTACAATAATGAGGAAATGAGATTAGTCATGAAGCGTGAGACAGCTTAATGACCTCGGCTCGTTTATTCTGCGTAGTAAGAATTGACGGTGTTGAGGATCGTAATCATTACAGGAAGTTATAATAAAATTCACTGGTATTATTACTATTTTTATAACTATCAGGTTACTGTATAATCAATATCATCCGCGTTATCATCATTAATGTGGATTCACTCTGATTTTATAGTCTAAATTACATACATTGATGAATGTTTTTTACTATTTGCAATGCAACATAAAAAGGAAAAAAAAAAAAAAAAAACATCAGAGACGTCAAGGAATAAGTGATATGGAATCCGCCGAATTTTACCGAATATCCCCAAACAGGGAAATGCAAAAATTACAAAAAATTGAAATGCAAATATAGTATAATGTTGTGAAAGGACACAGTCAATTTTCTTTATATATTGCAAGCGTAATTATACGTTCTCATTGTCATAGAGAGGATAGTTGTAATCTAGAGTTTAGTCAATTTTCATTAATCCTTTTTATTGAAAAATTCTTATTTGTAAAATGATAACTATATACATTACTCATTCAGTTCAAGTAAATGTAAAACTTGTAATATATTAATCCAGCAAATAAAAAATTTTAAAAACATATCCAAACAGAATAGAAAATAAACGTTATGTCCAAGGAACGCTGTTTGCCATGAAATATAAGAAATCACTTTACATACTGTTTCGAAGAAGAGATGGGAAGTTACTATGCAGGCACCACCTTATTCCTTCAATGCAATCCCATGTATAAATACCATGATTATGATTCTGCGAAAGCGTAACCATGGAAATCAAGTTCCCAGTGCATGCTATTTTTATGAAATTCTTTAATTGAATGAAGGAAGCAGTTTCAATCAATTGCTAAACGTTTATTAACATTTTACATATTTTAGTTGATTCGCGAACTTTCTTCGCAACCCTATAGGTAAATGAAATTTGTATACTGTATACTCTGAAACTAACAGATTTCTACCGACATTCTAATTTTGCCACCTAATTCTATTTTATTGAAAATGATTCTTAAAACTTATATAGCCTACTTCAGGTACTAAAAATCATAGCATAAAAATAAATTGGTCTTTGGTGCACGGCGTGGATATATAAAAGTTAGTACTAGACTTATCATTACTTTAAATATAAAAAAAAAAAAAATGGTTATAAATTGGTTCTTGATAATGAATGCCGTAAAAAATTATCAATTTAGATGCCACAAACAGTGTTTGTATGATAGATAAAGAGTACAGATAAACACAAATTAAGTTTGCGTTTAGGGCTGTTTGTTTTCAAAGAACAAACAAACAAGCCCGATCACTCACCTATAATTACTCAAAAACACTGGGCATATTTACAAAACGGAAGACAATCATGTCTCCTCGAGATTAATGTGCGCACCCTTATGACAGTAAGGTAACCTCCACCTGTACTTAATCGGAACACTCTGCCCGAAGCCTATCCGGTGTCCCATTCATATATGAGGCAGGATGTAATTAGGAAATAATTAAATGAAGACATCGCTACTTTACTCATTAATCTAATTTCTGACGTTAGTGATGGATACTAGGCTAGAAGATGACGCCTTACTTTATTACAATGGGGTTACTTCCCATTACGCTGTCCCACTTTATCTTTCAGGAACTTCTCACGGGTCACGATCAAGGTCAGCTGCCTAAAAGTTGGGAAGGCTTAGGCCGGCTAAAATTGAGGTCATACAAAGTTACTTTTTAAGTTAGAGAAGTTTTTCAAAATGAGGTTGCGAGGAGAGGCCAACGCCTACAACCACCTTCAGTATTAAGGTGATTAAAACCAAACATTATATTTTAAGGGCAAAAATTTTGAAATTCTTTGTAAGTTCGGGGGAAGAGTAAGAAATGAAAATCAAGAAAATTGTCCTTTGAAGATCAAGTTAAGATACTAAATACTAATAATCAAGAATAACTCACATGATATTGTTATCTTTATTTATTTTCAAGCATTATAGACACTAGATCTATGAAGGATATATAAAAAAAAAAAACTACAAAATTCATTTTGTATCAGAGATAATGTCTATTTAGATGACGAGAGTATCCAATCCAGTTTATTTATTTTATAAATTACAATTTTATAAAATCACATCAATTTTTTTAGTTGCTAGTCGGAAGTGGGTGTTGAAAACCGTAAAAAAAATAGATATTCGTAAAAGATGAATATGGTCAAACTTTTGATATATGAAATTACATGTAATAACGGTGTAATATAAAATGAAAAGAACATGTAATCAGAATGCCTTGTTGAATTGAATGACTTATTTGACACATCGATCAAAATCATTCAATATGTATCAGCAGACAACATAGCTAATAAAAAATGGCATTAATATAATTTATACACACAATTAAATTTTTTTCTCCTATATTTCACATAAGAAAATAATTGAAAATAAAAATAACTAACATTATTAACTCAACTTCCCAAAATTCTGAGGTAAATTTTGACATTTGATAAACCAGCCATCTCAATAGACTGACAAAATTATCAAAAAATTTGAGAACACAAGTGCAAAACAATATTATCTTAAACTTTAAGAACAAATCCTAGACAAAATTATCTCAAACTTTAAGAAAAAATGCAAGACAAAATTATCTCAAACTTTGAGAAAAAATGCTAGACAAAATTTTCTCAAACTTTGAGAAAAAATGCTAGACAAAATTATCTCAAACTTTGAGGAAAAAATGCTAGACAAAATTATCTGAAACTTTGAGAGAAAATGCTAGACAAAATTATCTAAAAAAAACTTTGAGAAAAAAATGCTAGACAAAATTATCTCAAACTTTGAGAAAAAATGCTAGAAAAAACTATCTAAAACTTTGAAAAAAAAATGCTAGACAAAATTATCTCAAACTTTGAGAAAAAATGCTAGACAAAATTATCTCAAACTTTGAGGAAAAATGCGACAAAATTATCTCAAACTGAGAAAAAAAGGCAATCGTAATCTCGAACAGTTCCCTATGCTTTATAGAGGCTGTAACCTAGAATAATCAACAGGATGGGTAGGAAATTCTAAATTAAAAGTAATTAACAAATGAAGCTATAGCAGCAAGCGTATGATAGCTTGGGAATTGAAATAACTTTTCATTTTGGGGCCTAAATGAGCATAATTACCAGATTTATTTTCTGATGTAACATGAAATCTCCATAATCGAAGCATCGTCCCCTGGAAACTCTATCGTTAGGACAAAGGTCCTTTACATATACTCATTTTAGGGACCTTGGATAATACAGTGAATAATAACGTGGCTCCGCGAGTGATTTACATAATAATAATAATAATAATAATAATAATAATAATAATAATAATATATATATATATATATATATATATATATATATATATATAAAAATATATAAATTAAAAAAAATGTAAAGGGACAAGTTCAACACGTGAGTTTTACTACTGTAATTTGATATCCTGCCATATATCATTAGATGGCAATAATAATAAAATTGATTAGAATAAACAATGACGACAGTTTCGTCTAGCGATATATCAAGGTGTTTACTGATCTAGGATTCTTACGTTAAGAACAGGACGAGATTAACAGTACACCACCTTCAATATACCTAACCCAAGCAAAAAGAACACGAGAACAGGAATTAACTGTTCACATAAGAAATAAACACAATTTAACTTGCAACTCATTGTCACAACTTCATAACAAAGATCGGTCAACGAGGGAGAAAAGAACTAAGCCAGAGGAAAGCGTTTGTGCGATATAGGATTTTTGGAATTTAGGGTATGTGACCTGTCAATAGGGTCAAGGAGGCCATTCAGGACCGGGATGTAACTTTTGTTAAATCCCACATTTGCATTATGAAGTAAAAGTTAGGAGTTAGGACAGCAAAATAGATTGGATTATATTTATGAGTTTGGACCACATGGAACAGAGTTGAAGCTGGGAAGGCCATTCATAGTGGTTTGGCAAAGAGGGGTGGTTTGGCAAAGAGGGGTGGCGGGGGGAGGGGGGGGGGCCTCTGGCGTCGTACATGAAGTTAAAGTTGTAGGGGGCTTACAACATGTGGGAAGAAATAAATCTAGGCTGGACGTAAAGTAAAAAGCTCAGACTATTTAAGTAATGCCTACAGGGCACCTCACAACCTTAGCCACCGCCCCCAACTTCGAAGTAACAAATTAATCACGAACGGAGGTAAAGTAAGAAGGTAAACTGTGGACTGAAGGAACGCTCCTAACACACTTGAATAAAACTCAAATTATTCTAGCCGTTAAATTCAGAAATTTCACTATCAACAAACCCAACAGGACTCAATCCAATGAATTTCTAAGTGAGTTAAGTATTTATGAGAATGCTACTTATATTTAAAGTAACTGTGATATGAATAAAAAAATCAAGTAAGAACTATATTAAGTGTTCGGAAATCCGTTTACTTTTTTTAATATCTATACTACGAATAAAACAATTGATAACATCAATATGACTTCACGTTAATTTTATTACTATAAGTGTATAAAACTTATGGTAACATATTGTATGAGATTAGATAACGAGAGATGCAAGACTTTTTTTTTATCATTTTACCAAGATTTCATTAATGTGAAGTTTTTCATAGGAATTTCTTTTAAAAAACAAAGCGAAGGATTTAAACGAAGAAATAATTGTTTGTAGCAGACGTGAGAAAATAAATCAGCCCAATGAGACGGAAATGAATGGATATTAGAACATGTACTACCATTACGTAACGGAAAAGAGTAGGTGGCAGACACAAAGACAGACAGGAACTGATTTTCTTCTCATTGGTAACATTGTGTTAATGGTGTGAACTGATATTACATTTCAGCAAAAGTTTTCCAAAGCAACTTTATCCTTCATTGGTTTAAAAATGTGTCAATCAGAATTAACACAATTCTAAATAAAGAGTTATCGTTCAGTATTCTGCAAAGGCAAAGGCAAAGGCAAAGGCAAAGGCAAAGGCAAAGGCAAAGGCAAATTTTATTCTATCGACCCCTTCCGGAGTATGAGAATTACAAAATTACACAGATATATATATATATTTTACACAAAAACTACAAAAAGAAGAGACCAATAGATTACAACTATATTTATGTACACATATATTCAGTAAGTACATAATTAACGCATAAAAGGTATTCTGACAAAGGAAAGTACATACATTGAAAAATAATACCAGAATAATGAAAATCCTAGAAAGTATTAAATCTAAAATAAAGACATTATAAGGTTTACAAACCTTGCAAGTCTTTTCAGTTCTCTAGCATTACTTGTATTGAGGAGCAGACTGAATTTAAAAGTGGTAGGTCTTCTACAATAGTAGGGCTTTAGGTATCTCTCTCTTATTTCTCTAATCACAGGACAAACTAAAACATAATGGTATTCATCCCCAACTTCAATGCCGTTGCATAGTGTGCAAGAGTGCTGATTCTCTTGCCTAGAATATCTTTCAGTTGCTACAGGAAGTTTGTGGGTACCACACCTATATTTACTAAGGGCAATTCTTTCTGGAATATCTAAATTTATAATATACTTTTCTTGGCCAAATTCTGTCTTAAAAAGTTTATAATCACTACACAATATATTTCTTTCTACTTCTGCATACCACTGTTGTCTCTCTATATCTTTGAGTTTCATTTCTAGGCTATTTATTATCCACGTGTGATTGAAATTTTCTGGATGCTCCCATATATTTGACATACCACATGAATCAAGGATAGTTTTAATTTTATGGATCCAACTAGACTTATACTCATTCGACTCGTATAGAATTCTAAGAAAACGATAAAAAACATTTGACAATTTAGACGCCTTTGACTTTACAATTCTCAACCAAAATCCAATCATCCGTTTGCAAATGGATATTTCAATTTTGAATCTGCCAAGATCCCCATATACCATGCAGTTTGCTGTTCGCTTGTTCACACAGAGCTGATTTTTCATGAACTTCTTGTAAAATGCTTCAACATGATCTAGTTTGTGGTAACCCCATATTTCACAACCGTAAGTCAAAATTGATACAACTAGAGCATCGAATAGATCACAGTTGATATCAATGGGTAATTCAAGTTTTTTACATTTAATTAACATACTAAATAATGCTCTACGTGCTTGAATGACTTGTTTCTTAATAGCTTTATCCATTTTACCATTATAATTGAACGTAGTACCAAGGTAAATATAATCATCTACAATTTCGATGCTCTCCTCACCATATTTAAAATTCGGGACATTTCTAACTTTTCCTCTAGAAAATACAACTACTTTAGTTTTTGAAACATTAATTTGAAGTTTCCAAGTATCACAATATTCTTTTACTTTGTTTAAGGCGTTTTGTAATTCCTTTGGGGATTCAGCCATTACAATAGTATCATCAGCATAAAGCAAAACATAAATACGCAAAAACATTTCTATGTCAATACTACTTAATTTTTCATTTATTTCCCTTGAACACATATCCATCCCATTATAACCCCCGCTAAGAAAAGACTCGAAATCATTTAGGTAGATGGCAAAAAGTAATGGGGAAAGATTCTCACCTTGTCTTACACCTATGTTACATTCGAAAAAGTTAGAAATTTTGTGATTCTGCTTTACACATGATTTTGCATTATTATACATATTATATATGACAGCCATAACATTACCATTAATGCCATGTGAGATTACTTTTCCCCACAAGGACGACCTGTCAACCAAATCGAATGCTTTTCTGTAATCAACAAACAAACAGTATATTCTCTTTTTTCGATGGAGATAGAAATTAACAAGTGAATGCAATACAAAAA
>NC_090761.1:5829238-5844238 GCF_036898095.1 Palaemon carinicauda
GAAAATAGCCCAGTAAGGAAAGGAAACAAGGACAAATAATAAATTCTAAGAACAATGACAATTAAATAAATATTTCCTATATAAACTATGAAAACTTTAACAAAATAAGAGGAAGAGAAATTAGATAGAATAGTGTGACCGAGTGTACCCTCAAGCAAGAGAATTCTAATCCAAGACAGTGGAAGACCATGGTCGTTAACTTCCTATAATTAAACTATCAACTATTTCTGGATATATATTCTATTGCTTTATGTCTATCTTTAACTATACTCTACATTAGAAACTAAATAATTGTCTGGTAAGAATTTACCATATCAAAAAGCCAAAACAAGAATATAATTGACAATATAATTGAAAGAATTTTCATATGGACTCAACGTTTCAATATCAAACCTTCGTTCACGTTTTCAGAATATTTATTTTAATCATGGATTAAGATGGCAAATAAGAAAAAAATCATTCCTATCGCCATTTTACACACACTTCTCTCTCTCTCTCTCTCTCTCTCTCTCTCTCTCTCTCTCTCTCTCTCTCTCTCTCTCTCTCTCTCCGGTTCTTTTCATAATCTATTCTTTTTACTAATTTCCTGTATTTCTACTTTTAATTGTTCTACCTTCTCCACCTCATTATTTTTCTATTTTATTCATATTTTTTCCCATCAATTATTTTACTTTGTTTTATTTTCTTTAATTTTTTTCTTCCACTTCGATTCCTATCCATTATTTATAAAGATTCTCTTCTTTTTTTTATCTTCCTCTTATTTTTTCAGTGTTCTATTTATTCATCATTTTCATTCTACTCCAATCTCCGTATTTCATATTACTTCATTCTAATTACACTACGACCTACCTTCAAGCGAGTCTATCAGTTTTAAATCCTATTAAAAATCACTAAAACATCAAATATGTTCAAAGTCTCCTGATACTTAAAATCAATACGAGGCTTTCTAGAAAAAAAAAAAAAAATCTCCCGCACAAAATAGTATATAGTTACATTCTGAATTGGGACCCTCTGCACTGGACATGAGGGGGGGGGGGTATAAATAGTAATTTCTTATACTAACAGCAACAATAATAATAATGATAATAAAAATTTCAAAAAATAGTAAATTCTTATACTACTAACAACAACAATAATAATAA
The DNA here is from genome assembly GCF_036898095.1 of Palaemon carinicauda. Classification (NCBI taxonomy): domain Eukaryota; kingdom Metazoa; phylum Arthropoda; class Malacostraca; order Decapoda; family Palaemonidae; genus Palaemon; species Palaemon carinicauda. The sequence goes on from NC_090761.1 coordinate 5,830,381, forward strand.
AAATCGCAATAATAATAATAATAATAATAATAATAATAATAATAATAATAATAGTAATAATAATGAATCGCTGACCTAACATTTACCAGACCAACATATCCACGGGCAGTAAGATTCCAAGTATATGGAATAGTATACTTGGTTCTACTATTTTTCTCGTTGAAGAGTAGATATGGTGATTATTAATTAGTCACAGTCCAACTGCCCAAATCACACCCTCTCCCGAAAAGGGAGGTTTGTTTCTTTTATATCGAGGAGATACCGGCTGCTTAGTAAATAATTAACTTGGGATTTTACTGTATAGATATATTGAAATCTATAGATAGGTTTCTTGAACCTATAAGAGTTCTCGAATGATATCTATATTGATTTGAGATGCACTACTGAGATATTAAAAGGGTTGAGGATTTTATACTTGCATAAGACTCTGAGTTTGAATAAGATTACGTTGTGAAAAAAAAATAATCTCCCAAGTCACCATTGGAAACAGATTATATATGAATTCATTTGGAATATCTCAGCTCATCTACGAGACGTCGCTTGAGATAATTTATGCTTCAACTGAAATTAAAAAAAATTTATATCATAAAATCAAATCTGATATAACTCAGGAATATAAGGTGGGCAACCCTTTCATCTCCATTCAAGGGTATAGATTTGCTTAAACCAGATAATATTACACTGACTAAAAGTAAAGTCTTGTGATGATGAAAGGGCTTCATCATCGTGCAACGTCAATAATGGGCACTTTGAAGACCAAATAATTACGCTAACTGAACACCGGGTGACTGAAATCACAAGGTGGTGCCAGGTTGCTCGAGCCCCAACAGAAAGAAGTCATTATAGTTTACTCATAACAGGAGTTTTCCCATTTCCCACGTCACTGTAACTTCAGACTTGCGATGGATACCCAAAACACATATTGGCAAATTCTGGAAAGGTTTATCCCAGGAAGAAATTAGAGCCAATCACAGCCTGAGGTCGTTCAGTGAAAGAAAGTACTGCTACCTATTAATAAGGACCACCGATGATGGCTTGCTAAAACAGAGAAACAATGAAATTATGTTTGATGTGTCCGAAGCTAATTTATTTTAGTTTATTGTATGTCAAAGTATTTTATCAGTGCTGCCAACTGACATGGGTACATTATTTTGATTCCACCATACTTCTCAAGATTGGCAGCTGTACTTCCAAATAACTTTGATATGACTTACTATATTACTCTTTATTTTCCAGTCCCTTTCTTGCTTATTTGTTTGTTGAAATTCATGTTGCAATTCATCTTTGGCTTGCTTGCTTCTATATTTCTCTGCCTTATCGGAGCACATCACATGTACCATGCAACAAGCGAATTGTTAGATTAACGTATTCTTATGTATTGCTATCCTAGAAGCAGGAGTTGGCCCAGCGGTGATCCCTGTGGCACCCCTGCCTCTGGTATGCTTGATGTGCATTTATTATATAATGTACTGATAAAATAAAGTTGTAAATTGCATGGATGGATAGATTATAAGACTTAAGATTATGTCAAACACTGGGGCTTCAAAGACCTTTCAGTGCTTATGTGAATTACATGGACTGATTGGGAAGTAGATGCATTTTGTATATAAGGCCTGTGTTACTATTCTTAAAATATCTTATTCTGATTGCTAATTACTTCTCTTGTTGTTTATTTATTTACTTGTTTCCTTTCCTCACTGGGCTATTATTCTCTGCTAGAGCCCTTGGGATTATAGCATCTTACATTTCCAATTAGGGTTAGAGCTCAGCTTGTAATAATAATAATAATAATAATAATAATAATAATAATAATAATAATAATAATAATAATAATAATAACAAAGGGTTTTCTCTATGCCTCTTGTTGTAATAAATGTTGCTTTATTGTTTTTTGTTGCCAATCATGTCAATGTTATGGCATGGAGTGTACTGCGATTCTGCCTATAACCAAACTGTTTCTATGGTAATATGAGTATTGGCCCCATATTTTTGGAATATGACTGCAACAATGTCCTTGTCTTTTATCATTACAAGCTCATGATTGATCCTGTTTTTTACAAGTATTGCAGCTCCATTGTGTTCCTCTAGGTTGATACCTGTGGATGTGTAATCCCTGAGTTTTAATTGATAAATGTTTACTTTACTGGTTTCCTTTAGCAATATTACTCCTGAGTTATAATTGGAGATTCAACTGTAATAAGGTACTTGTCCTGTCAAAAATTTGTAATGTTTATTTGTTGCATTGTGATGCCCATGTTAATAAGACTTTGAAGAATGTTTGTCTGTAATTTATCTATACTCGCTGTTCTTGTTACTGTTATTTTCTTTCCCATTTGTTTTGTTTTAAGTTAGTTCAAATGGCATCCAGATCTTGCATTTTTTTTTATTTTTTTTTTACCTATGATTTGAGGTCTTTACTATTAATGTATCCCTAGTGTTTTGATTGTTGGTATCCTTACTGTTCCCTATCTGTTGGAAGGAAGTGCAACTTTTTGTCCTTTCTTGACATAGTACATGAGACGATGTACCGGAGGGAGATCGTTCGCTTTCTTGGTCTGCACTGTATTCACTACATGTGTATTGGCCTCTGAGGTTTTTGCGCACCATATGTGTTACATGAATGTTTTCTGTATTTTCAGTTGTGTGTGTATTTAGATGCAGATTCGTTATATTTGCACTATAAGTAGGGATAACAATGATAAAACTGGTATTTGTGGTAGTGATGATTTGTATTTCAATGTTTATCATGTTTCACCTTAATGGAATTGTAAATGGTGGAGGGGCACAGATCCCATTATTAAGGCATTTTGTTCTTCGGTGTTCTCATCTTACGTGTGTGAGAAGTTTATCAAATGTCTTTTGCAAAGTCCTGAATGGGAAGTAAAGTCATCCCCAAATTTAACATGAATTTGTTTATTATCTACAGGTAAACATCAGGGTTCCCGTTGGCTTTCATAACTGTGTAGTGGTGGATTGTATTAGTTTTTTACAGAGGGAACCGCAGTGATTTTTTGAGAGGACCGGGTATTCCACACAGAATATGTCTGGGGGAGTTAGTTGAGTTGATTGGGGGAGGAGAAATTGTGGCCTGAATGGCCTTTTCTAGTTCCTCCACTATGTCCCTAATGACCATGCACCATAATGAGGCAGAGTGATAAAGTGCCTGGCAGTTGATAAACCAGGGGCTAACCTGGCTGGGGCAGGTTTAGATATTTATGTTCCTGGGTGTAGTTACTACACATACCCACTACTCTGGGATACCTGTTTTTGTTATAATCAAACCTGAAGTACTTATAACATTGCCTTCTTTTAATGTGCTTCTTTATGATTATGGCATCAGCCTTGAAGACTGTATTGAATATCTAAAGGCTCAACTCAGTTGTGTGGGCAAATTTCACGGGCATGCCAGCAAAATCTGCCAGACATCAGTGGCGCTGCACGACGAAAATGCCAACCCATCTGGACAAGCCGTAAAAGATCCCTTTTTAGCTTGTTTGTTTGATTGTAAGTGGTGCAATAAAAACTAAATCTGTCTCATTCGTGTTTTTTTACCTAAACTGAGTGGTTGAGCTTTTCAATTTGGTGAAATTTGTATATGGAGGTATTTTTCTTTTATTACAAAGATACCTTATTTCTAATCCCAGTTATCTATTATCTTCCATAAGTTAGCAAGAAGACGTTCTTTTTGTACTGTTTTGAGGATTGGTTATACAACTCCATTAAATAAATAATCATATGGTACTTCTAGTCCTTCTCATTGCTCCCCAGTTTCAATAACTACTAAAATATTGTTTTTGAAAATCTATTGGCAAAACGTTGGTAATCATCTGTTCTCTAGTTTCCAATTTTTCTATTGTAAGGGACTAGAAGTTTTTTTATGGCTTTCTTGCAATTTCAAGTGTTGCTTAGAAAGGCCTTGATTGAGGTTATGTAGTATTTATAATTAGTTTTGAATTCAATGTTGCTTTTGCTCGTGTTGATCATAAAGTATTTTTGTTTTCCCAAATAAACAAAAGGGACATGGCGGGTAATTTATTAGCATCATTATCGACTGTTTAACAATTACTGACAAGTTGTAAACAGTAGCTGTTGTTGGTCACTATAGGAACTGCAGGAATGTAATATTAGGTGTTCCAGAAGGTAGTTTTCTTGAACTTTTTTGCACTTGTGACTTGGCTTTCAAAGTAAGCTTGTTGCTTATGCAGATGATGCTACTCTCTTTACATTGATCATATCTCTGAATGTCGACCTGTTGCTGAATTCTTATCATATCAAGCTAGATTATTGCATGGTACAAATTATGAGAGATGAAGTAGCACCCTACTAAAACTCAAAGTACGTAGTTCAAGGACATCGGATCCCCCCTAACCAAATCTTTCCATTATGTATATTTCTTTACCTACATGAAGCTCATTTAAAATTCTAGATAATTTTTGTATTTCAAATTAACTTTTACAGAAACTTATCCGGTTCGCTTCTTCTACGGTGTCACAAAAATTTCATATTTCACAATGACCTTGAAGGATTTTCGTAAATATGCCTATCCTAAGGAGATTATTTTATTCTTTTATGCTACCATGTTTTGAATCTTTCTTTCCTCTTCAGTCTTTAGTAGACAACTCTCACTTTACATTGTTGGACGAAATCGTTGTTCTGTAAATTCCTTACTCCTAATAAGATATTAATATCTGGCACCATTATACAAATTTGCTCGTTGTGTATGTTGAATAAGATTTTTCATAATTCTAACCATCTTTTGCACTTAAAACGTGCCAAACTATATAATCATCTGCCTATTGCTAGGTGTGCAGTTAATACCAGCAGTCTTTTACTTTTATTTCATATGGTTGAATGATGGACATATTCCCCAAGTTTTACTCTGGCTGCGACCAAATTGTGAAATATCCTTCCCATTCAAACAGTTGAATCGGTGAATTTCAGCAGTTCAAACTTGGTGAAAATTACATTTTCACTGACTATATTGATCTAAGTCTCGTTTTAAAGTTTTCAGGCTAAATTGGTTGTATCTTTAATATCTTAGTCGTTACTACTTAATTCATTTACACAATGGCCTGTTTTCCTTCAGATGGATATAAGAATACAAGCCCCACAGGCCGGTGTTTGCGTTTAGGGGATTCATCAACACCCAGGTGCTTCTGGTGGAAAACCACGAAGTAAATGTTAAAACAGCTTGGACAGCTAGTTTGAAGAAAGGAAAGGTAATTGGCGAAGGGACACTACAAGTACCCTTAAGTAATTCCTATAGTCTACCCTATGAGGTGTGATGGCAGTATTGCAATTCTCCCCTACTCTCTTCCCTACTGAGGGACTCCTCTTTCTTTAGGTACCTTTAGGCTTCTAGCATTTTGCTTATCCAATTCGGGTTGCTGTTCGGCTGGTAATAATAATAATAATAATAATAATAATAATAATAATAATAATAATAATAATAATAATAGCTTGGGTAATTTGCGGATTCTTCTGAAATTTCACTTTTCTATTATTACGGTATATTGATAAAGTTTTTCCTCTCTTTTTCAAGTTGCCATTCTGGGATATAAAACAAAATCTCTTTCTCCTACATTCTAAAAGAAATGGCAAAAAGTCTGTATTCCGAGTTCTCTCTCTCTCTCTCTCTCTCTCTCTCTCTCTCTCTCTCTCTCTCTCTCTCTCTCTCTCTCTCTCTCTCTGCGCATTACAAGTGTTGACGGGGAGGGAAGGTGATCGGATTTGCCAGTTAACTGAACTGGAACAAAATGGACTGTTCTAACAGACGGGATGGGTCGGATAATCGACTCATAGCCGGTTCGGTTCTCAGCTAATTCAACGGGGATTGGATAATGCGGTTAACGGCTACGACAAGTTCACAGACGTCCGGATACCGCCAACATCGAAGGGGGGATGAATGGGGGAAGTGAGAGAACAGGGAAGGACAGTCGGGGAGTTGGGATGGCTGGGGAATACAGGGATAGAAGGGGCTCTCTCTCTCTCTCTCGGGGTAGGGCCTGAAAGGGAATTATGGGAAGGGTAGGGGGAGGAAGGGATGTCTTGGGGTAGGGCCATCGACGAAGGCATAGTAACGGTGTTGATTGAACAATAACAGATGGCTTTGTCTACTCAAACGAAACATGATGGGAGTTTGGGATGGTGAAGGGAGGAGGGATTGCTGTCCCATTAGTGGATTTGTCCCCATCAAACTCATCACTCCCCGATCGGCTAATAACAATCACCTCATAATGACGATCTATACAACTCCTGCTGTTGTTAAAAGATTTTGGGAATAAGAAGGCCAATCAGAGTTAAATGTAGATTCCAGTACAGAACTCGAGAGAGAGAGAGAGAGAGAGAGAGAGAGAGAGAGAGAGAGAGAGAGAGAGAGATTTTTATAATCATAAATGAAGGCAAAAGGTACTTGAAACGTAAAAAACTATTTGAAGAAAAATCGACAATTACAGTAGCAAAAATGACAATAGAAGCAATATTAATACTGAAACTGATAACAATAAGAATAATAACAATAATCATGAAAACCATTAAGTATTAGTTACATATGAATGCAATGGCAGCATGGATTTGAAAATTTCCAATAAATTCCTGCAGCTCAAAATTTGTACAGATGTAGAAGGAAAGGTCTACATTATATATTTATAAAATTCAAAATGGAGACTGAAAGTCTTGTTTATGTTTAAGAGAAGATGCGCTGCTCTTATTATTAATACAAGGGAGAGATTAACCAGCTCATGGAGACAAATTTGACTCTTTCAGAGCTGGTGCGTTTAAATTTGGGAGGTATAAAAACTTGTATCGGAGCTAATAATAAATATAAAGAAATCATGGGATAAAAATATATTTTTATATGAAAGCTCATAAAATAAAATAGATATAGAGAAAAATAAGATAACAATAAATTATATATAAAAAATGTGAAAAAATATATATTGAAATCTTATTTATAAAATGTTTCTAAAAGTTAAAATCGTAAAAACAAGAGAAAATATCAGTCTGATAAAATATCCAAGAAACTTTTTCGGCATAACATGAATATCTCCGTTAAAAACATGTATGGTTAAAAAAAGTGTTACACTCACTACAACTGAGAAATACTTCATGAAGTGTGCACATTAAAAATCTATGAGTAAATTTAGAATGACCTATACGTAACTTTGCAAAAATTACTTCTGTCCTCCACTTTATTTGATCTGACGTTTCCCATAGCGAAACAACTGGCTTTATTTGTTCTAATTTATAAGTGCTACATTCATCACTCCACTGAGTTTTGTCATTTTTCTGCTGTGAAATTCCCTATGATGGTTACATAATCATTCAAGGGTAGTTTAATATCTTGATTTGTTAAAAGTATTGATGATTTACCAGCAGCAACCGCCTTTTCATCCCCTCCCCCTTCAACAAAAAACATTAGCAGGAATGCAGCATAATTCTATAATTACCAACCTACCCGTGTATAAAACTTATCAAGGAGCTCTCTAATTATCAATACCAATTGGTTCTTGTATGTGTAATCCTTTAAGTCTTCTATAGCACTTCTAGAATCAGCATAAATGAGAAACTTATGGTTTCCCCTATCTTCAATTGTTTTTGATAATGTCCACTGCTAATCAAATGCAAATGGTTCGGATGTAAATACTGAGGCTTCATTGGGTAATGACAGCCGACTGATTTTGTCTAATGACACTGCAGCACAGCCATCACCCATTGAAGATTTAGAGCCCATCAGTAAAAATAGCATAATGATGTCCTTTCCTTTGAATATGTTCTAAAGCCTGCTGTTTATGGTTACTAGGAGTTTAACTATATTTCTATGACAAATAAAACCCAAGAGAGCATATATTTGTTTTCTTTAAGGTCTAAGGTGGAGGAAAGACATGGGAATAAGGTTCACTCTGATGATTGTGGATTACAATAGCCTATTTACTCTTATCGGGAGTGATGGTTCATGATTGCTTGAAAATATATTACTGATTGATTGATTGATTTGAAGTTTTCTGGCATCCTGACATCTAAGATCATTGACGCCGATATAATTTGTTAAAAATAAATAAATAAATGTTGATTCAATTTAAAACACTAGAAGTAAAGATGTTCTTATAAAAGTCGAATAGCTTTCAGAAGATCTGCTTCTGAAATGAATCTAAAAATACCGCTATCATAGTAAGACAAATCCTGTCCAAGAATCTTGGCAAGGATGAACCTGCCACCTCACCTCGAACCTCAAAACAGATATCTATATCTTAAGGTGCTAAAAGCAGGACATTCATCCAACAAGTGCCTCGGTGTCATGGGTGCCAATTAGTCGTCGCAATATAGCTGGTGTTGCCCAGTCATCAAAAACTTGTGTCAACAGAGTATGACCAAAGCGGAGACAACAGAGTAGTCTTCCACTTTCGGGGCATCATGTTATACCTCCAAGAAGATATAATATTCGTTATCTCTTTCCTTTTATTTCCCTCTAGACTATCCCAATGCTGTTGCCAATTATTTCAAAACAAATTCTTAACAATAGGTAAAAATCATTACTAAAGATGGGATACCTTCTTGGTAGCAACTCAGCTGCAGCATTCTTTGCCAGTAAATCTGCCTTTTTATTCCTAGACAAACTTGCGTGTGCAGGAACCCATTATACCTCTCAAAAAAATAATGAAGAGCCACGCTAAAATCTTTAAAACCAAAGGGTTACTGGAATTAAAATCTTATAAAAACTTCTTGCATCACTGAAAATGGTAAAATTATTATATCACTGAGGATGAATAGCTTCTTTGGAGGAGAGTTGGCGTATAGGATCTTTAATTTGCTTCGCATGGTTACATAATCTCTATGTGGGAACAAGGGTAGTTCCCACTTTCACATAACACCCATATATTTGGGGAAGATCTAAACACCCCGCTAGATAATCTTAGACCTTGAGTGCATATTAGATCTAAAAGCTTCAAAGTTGCTTCAGAACCTGACCCATATCTTGGACTAACAATTTATTCTTGATAACAGCAATGCTTTAAAGATCATCTGTAAAGTTGAGTAGTTTGCGCCCCATATTGTATTAGACAACTTTTTCAAAAGTTTTAGAGCATGATTACATTTAGATGTGATGTACATTATACAAACTTTCCCAACAAATATTAATGCCAAAAATTTTACCTAATCTTCGAATTGGATTTGAGCGTTGCCTCTACCTATGTAATTTTCCAAGTGAGAAAGTGAGTCCATTGTAGATCGCTCTGATTGAGAGTCAAGTTGTGGGACTGATAAAATGTTGTTACAACGTAAATGAACACCAATTTAGTCTGTATTTTACTATCATTTTCCAGTAATTAGCAAACAATTGTTCAGTGAAAACTGTTTATAATTGTTTGAGTTATTGGGATCTTTTCCTGGGTTAGCTATTGGTAATACTATTGCAAGCCTTTGGAAATAGATGTTTGATCCAAAGATTATTATAAAATTGAAATGAATGTGCCTTTGCCCTAGGGGCATGATTTCTTATCATATTAAAGTTTATTTTATCTTTACTGGTGGCCGATAAATTACAATTTATATCGGAAAATTCCAGCTCCTCCTCGGTAAATCCTATTATAATAAATATCTTCTACTGTGACAAAATCTATATACCTTCAACTGTGTAGATTATTTTTTACATTGTCTTACATATATGCACTCTTTACGTTTCATAAGCTTTGTATGTTACAAACAAACACATGTGCATGAGTCGCGCTGTCAGCACTCTGTGCATGCACATGGTCAGGCTTCTTGTTTCCCCTGGCACGAGGTGTTCGACTTGTAGAGCACCACTGTACATAACCCCTTTGCTGTGTGGAGTAAACGCAATCTACGACTCGGGATTTTATTTTCTTCATCCGTGCAATAATCTGTCCTCATCTACAAGACCTCATCACATATCACCATGAACCAATGAAGAAACCATTCAGCTTTAGAGGGAACACCAGAATAAAGCCTTTGCATCGCGCTGACATCTCCCCTCAACCATGTGTGGAATTTACAGTGTTTGGGCTTTGTTTGTGAACCGTTTATGCAGTTCTATTGCAGCGTGATATTGGTATTTTTTTTTAGTGGGTAATATTTCTCTTGTGTGTCGTGCCTTTCTTTATGCCACGTCTGAGAACCCTTTTACCCCTACCCATCTCAAGAATTCGAGTTACATCCACTCTCCCTCATCCACGGAAACACACTGCCCGCTGCCCGGCTCATTAAGTGACAACGGTCAATTGTCGCACTTCATGCCCAGCCAAGGAGCCCTCCCACACCAGCTATCGTTGCCATTTGCCACTGTTGATTTACAGTAATTTTAAAATAAAAGCGATAGAAAGTCTCTTATTTTTTCGTCTTTTCTTTCAAACTGTGGGTGATAGCTTGAATCGATTTATAATGTCTACTACCTCACACCTGGACGAATCTAGGGATATACAACATGACCAGGAAAAGGACGACCACCAGCTGTCTTCACACCCAAACTCATCAACAGACCGTCGAACCCCACCAGGTTTTTCAACACTGGAAACTCCGCCTTTGCTCTCACCATACCTGACTATGCCGCTTTCAACAGCTACAGGTGGGGAGTTAAGATTGCTCATCAAATGCCTGGAGGAATCTCGACAGGCTGAGTTGGCTACACCTCAGAGAGAGAAGGATCAACGTCATCACAATGAGGAACTACGACACCAAGAGGTCTATTTAAGAGAGAAATAAGCCCAGCGTTCCACTGCTTTGTTGCAGCCAGTCATGGTCAACCCTGCCCACCAGCAAGCAACCCCACCAGACTCGCAACAACTTTCAACCTAATCCTCAGAGCCTTCGCCTGTTCAGCCATCACCTGCACAGAAAGCCATCGCCCACACCCCACGGTCCTTACATCCCAACGCTACATATCAAGTGTTTAGAGAATGGCATAGACACTGGGATGACTCAGTGTAATAGTGGACCTAGGAACTTTACCTACCAGGAAGCAGTTAATACAACTTTGCATGTGCCTCGGCCTTAAGACCCAAAAGATACTCAAACACACACTCAACGTGCCACCAAACACAGATAGGAGCATGGAGGAAGTCTTGAATTTTCTCCAGGAACACATCAAGAACCTTTGAAATGAAGCTTTACATCGCAGGGACCAGCTTTCATGCAAAGAGAGGGAAGGGAAAAGCTTCAGCTATTTCTATGTCAGACTGAAGCACGTACCTGAAGAAATTGACGTCTGTCCTAGCCAGTTTGCTGCTTGCCAAGAAACTCAGCTCAAGATGATAATCATCATGGGAGTCAGGGATGAGGAGCTCACACATAAACTTATTGCTCTAGACACTTCAGCTTCATTGGCCACCATGGTCAATAAATGTCGCTCCTATGAGGCCACAAGGACAGCCACTATTGCCATACATGCTCCTCCTCCTAAATTGTGTGCGGTCCCTACCTACAAAAAACCAAAGGACAGGGGAGCAAAGGTACTACTTCTCATATAAACCCTAACAGGGACACTTCGTGCCTTTCCTGCACAAAGATGCACAGGTCTCCAGAGAAGTGTCCAGCTGCCTACAGCATATGTGAAAACTGTGCCGGCAGGGGACACTGGCGTAAGACCTCAAAGCATCCTGCCAACAAGGCCACTTGCAGACACTGTGGCCGAGTGGGCCACTACGACAGATGTTGCCGACAGTAGATGAATGCCATGCAGGGCGGCCCACCAAAAGCCACGTCCCCTTTGTGTAAGCCCTCAAGTTGTCGCAAGGTTAAGACCTTTTCGACAACAGCATGCTAGTCACAGGTACCCATATCCCTCGACCTCACCTACAAGGGTGAGACATCAAAAATTATGATACTGCCGGACACAGGAGCCAATGTATCAGTGGTGGGTCCTCAGCATTTGGAATTTCTTCAAATTGTCAAGAACGAGCTACAACCTTCTGCCACCTCGGTGACATTTACAGCAGATGGATCACAGATGACATCAGCTTTAAGTACCCTAAAGGCCACTTTGTCTTTGGCCAACCGATCCTGGCACGCCACGATCCAAGTCCACGAAGGTAATCCAAGTCCACGAAGGTATTCAGATACCACTCCTGTCTTACGCACATTGCAAGGGATTGGCCATTATTCCGCCAGACTTTCCATGGCCCATCCTACAAGTCGTCTAATTGAACAGATGTAAGGAGCTACCCTTCCATGCCAACACGTCCCCTGCTGAGGCCCGAGAATATTTCCTTCGTACCTTCCATGATGTTCGTGTGTCTAAGGAGGACCTTAAAGCAGCTTCACTGAGGTCGATGGCAGACCCTCCAAGGAAAATCCACCTTAAAGAGAACGCTGTCCCATTCGCCATCCACACACCGCGGCAGATGCCCTTCGTTTTTCGCGAACTTGTCAAGAAAGAATTGGTCTCTATGGTACAGCAGGGTATCATTAAGCCTTGTGGAGACGAGCCATCAGAATAGTACCACCCTCTAGTTGCCATCCCTAAGGCCAAAGGAGTTGGCATCACAATGGATCTCATGAAACTAAGCACAAAAGTTTCCAGACCAGCCCAACCTTCACCCACACCCATAGCTGCGGTCCGTGCTGTCGACTCCACTGCCAAATTCTTCACCACTGTGAATGCTCTACATAGCTACCGGCAGATGGAGCTAGCAAAGGAGGACCGTCATCTCACCACTTTTATTATGCCTTAGGGACGATTCCAGCGTTGACAGGGACTTGAGTCTTAAGGGCTTCACTGCCACCAGCAATGGCTACTGTTACCGCGCCGACTTGGCCCTCCACGGCATGAAGAAATGTGACAAGGTTATCGATAACATTCTCATCTTTGACAATGACCTACCGACACTTTACCATAGGATCCATGAATTACTTACTCGCTGCTGCAAAAATGGCATCACTCTTAACAAAGATAAGTTCATAGTAGCAGAGACGAGTGAATTTCTGTGGATTCACCCTTTACAAAAAAGTAATAGATGCCGATCCAGGACGAGTTGCAGCTCTGTAAGACTTCCCCATACCTTTCAACTTGACGGACTTACGTTCCTTCATGGGGTTAGTTAACCAATTGGCAGAGTTTACCCCAGATATCGCCCTGACTGCACAGCCCCTTCGCCCATTCATAAGGCCTAAGTGCTCTTTTATTTGGACACCAGACAACAACCAGGCCTTAAAACGTGTGAAGCAAGCACTCTCAAGCCCTCCAGTTCTTCCATTTTATTACCTAACCCTGCCATCCATTCTCCGGACCGATCCATCTCATCTCTATGGGATAGGCTACTCTTTCATTCTTCACACTGCAAACGGACAATCGTCCACTAGTGCCTATTATCAACAGCTAAACATTGGACATGATTGAAAATCCACGGCTTCAGTGAATGAGGGAGCGTATATCAGAATACTAATTTACTGCAGTGTGGCGTGCTGGCAAGTCCCTATGCCTTCCAGATGCCCTCTCGCGTGCACCTGTTAGTTACCCTATATCTGAGGATATGAACGGCTGTGCTGAGTTAACATCACACGTCAGGTCTGTCATCTATATCGTCATAGCTTCCCAGGAAGGGGATGTCACAATTATCAATGTCGACTGGACTCTAAAGGACATGTCAACAGCACTGCAGGCTGATCCTGACTATGTACGCCTTCATGATTGCATCATGTCTGGATTTCCCACGAATCAGTACGACCTGCATACTTCTTTGTTACCGTATTGGAAGCTGCAAGAAGCCCTTTCTACTGACGGTACCTTCGTGCTCTATGGATCAAGAATGCTACATTGCCACACACTGGCCAGGCTCTACGACAGCCACCGAGGTGTTGAGGCTACTAAACGTCGGGCTCAACAAACTGATTTCTGGCCTGGGAT
>NC_090761.1:5849238-5851738 GCF_036898095.1 Palaemon carinicauda
TTAAAAAACGACTTCAATAAAAGAAAAATTAATAAAATTTTCTGCACTCAACACTAAAATATAACTTGGAATTATTTAGAGAAAAGTTGTTGCAAACCAACTTGAGAAAAAAATGGCAAGATTGTGAAGCATCTCTATTCCAGACTAAACGAAGATCGATGGAATTTTAAGGCAAATAATATTGAATTAGATAAATGTGAAGAAATCTATGCTCTTAGAAGATAGATGGATAAACAATTTACTCTTGCATATGAAAAACTCCTAAAAGAAACATTTTAAAGACAAATACTGCCAAGTAAAATATAACATTTTAAAAATAACACAATTCAACAAAGAAAAAGAAACCTGCTACCTTTTCCAATCGTATTTCTTTCCTAACCTTTCATCAAATAGCAAGATTAACCACCGAACGGTCATTAAAATTTCACTGAAAAGTACAGTCGATTAAGATTCACTCTTAGCCAGCGGCGAGCGCGCAATCGAATCCAAATTAATATTTCCTAACCTGTCTCGGATAAAAGACTGTGTAATTGTGAGAAATTTTAAGGCATTTTTTTTCTTACTGTGCTTAATCTTCAATGATTTCCCCATAAAGACAGAGACTCCGGGAATTGTGGGAGTAGGAGAAGGGGGAGTAGGAAGAGAGGGCAGGGTCCCGAGCCAGACCTATTCCTTAAGGTCATCCAATGCAAGATTGATGTCAGCATATTATATAGGTCCGGGAATCAGTTATCAAAAAGCTGGTTCCTTTACTACCCCCCCCCCCCCAACCTCCTCCATCGCCCCCCTCCCCCCCTCCAGACGTGCAAGATAATCGTGTGAGGTTGTCCTGCAACTTTGATGATTTTCGCATCGTTAGACTTTTGTTCGTTTTTAAGGTTCGAATTGGAGATGGAAGGGGGTGGAATGAAAGTGGAATAAAAGGGGCGTGAAATAAAAAGAGCTGTAGAATAAAAGGAAAAGGAACTTAGAGCGGATGAATTAGGATTAATAAGATACGAAGGCGAGGGAGAAAACATGAGAACGAAGAGAAGAAATAAGGGGGAGGTAAAGTTTAAAAATAGAGTATTAACGAGGGACAAGAAGCGGAAATAAGATAAAGAGAAGTATAAGAAAAAGGAGAGTGAATAGAGAGATAAGAAAGGAGAGAAGGTTGAAATAGAGGAAGAAGAGGAAAGAAGGAAAAAAATGACTAGTATAATGATACAACTTTCAACCGAATATTATAATCACAATAAAAACAATGAATGATACAAATACCTCTAAAACAAGTTCCGTTATGTATGAATAACTCATATAATTACCATACTAAATATGATAGTCACAAAGACTTTATTTCTTTATGAGTTCGCAAAGCCTATCCCAACAATATCACGTTCAACTCCCCTTCAATAACCGGCCCCCACAAAAAAAAAAAAAAAAAAAAAAAATCCCAATAATTATACGGATCTCATATCTTATTAATAGCAAAATTAAAGACGCCTGAGAATATCAAGTCAGGTTTGACAATAATGTGACATTTCGGTACTTATTCCAATAACTCATTCTTAACTCTCAATCCCGGTAGATATTCCCAGGTTATTAATGCTGTCACGTAAATGTGAATATTATATAAAGGTCGATGATTGCGAAGAAGAGGAGGAAAGAAAGGGAAGGAGGAGGACAGTGACAAGAAGAACTGAAAAGAAAAGAATCAGAGGAGAAAAACAAATGAGGAAATAAATCAAATCAGATAATTAGTGCAAAAGAAACCTATGAAAGTATCTGAAAAAGACCAAAGTAGAACAAAAGAAACTAGAGTGGCACTCAGTAGCGTGCAAACCTCCGCCACGGCAGCAAATTTCTCGACCTTGACCTTGACTTTTTACCATATTAATTGGAGTGGATGTTCACAATCAAATATGAACCTAGTTTGGAGTCTGTGACAACGATGTCCCAACTCATGGCTGATTATGTGAATTGGAGATTTTGCTTGACTTTTGCCCTTGACCTTCCAGAATCAAAAAATTTCCAGCTCTTAAATAACAGTTAATCCCTGCAAGTTTCATTACCATATGATTAAAATTGTGGCCAGGAAGCTGTTTAACAAACAAACAAACACACAAACATGGGCGAAAACATCACCTCCTTCCAACTTCGTTTGAGGAGGTAATAAAAAGGATTTATACTGCATAAAAAGATATTTCATAATGGCATTTTTAAATGTTAAGGTATAGAAAAGATGCACATGCGCATACAGGAGATAAGAGGAATACTAATTGAATTGAGACATAATCAACAAAAATACATTACGACTCATTCACCTTATTCTAAGAGCCTCTATGAACACTCATTAGTGTCTTTTGTAAGATATTTTATGTGGATAAAAATAATCTAATATAAAACCCCATACATTACGTATAAAAGGCGTTTCTCTCTCTCTCTCTCTCTCTCTCTCTCTCTCTCTCTCTCTCTCTCTCTCTCTCTCCTCTCTCTCTCTCTCTCTCAGCTGTCCTAATAC